>NW_027126699.1:50000-90000 GCF_037325665.1 Littorina saxatilis | reverse complement strand
ATGTCCAATAACAACCCTAACCAGTGTAATTAGTGTGATTATCATGCCAACTTACAAGGGTACTGATCATATAACTAGTGTCAATAACGGAACACTCAATATCGTAGTTATCACCCGACGGGCAGTGTGCTAAACTGAAAAAAGTACAGTGGAACCCGCTTGTAAGAAAGTTAAGGGGAATTTTCTTTTTGCTTTCTTATATCCTAGGTTGTTCTTATCCGGAGACTCTGGATACAAGAAATATTTAGGCACTTAAAATTGTCATCATATTTTTGGAAAAGCATTATACGATGTTACTTTGATGGGTTGTTGACAGACCAGCTTTTT
Source organism: Littorina saxatilis (assembly GCF_037325665.1). NCBI lineage: Eukaryota > Metazoa > Mollusca > Gastropoda > Littorinimorpha > Littorinidae > Littorina > Littorina saxatilis. Next base: position 89,673 of record NW_027126699.1, on the reverse strand, counting down.
TGTCGGTCCGAGGGGGAGCATATCGTCTTTTGGTTTCATATTTAGTGACAAAGGCCGAAGTCGATATGCCCCCCGAGTAAAATGGTCATCATTTTGGTAGTGAGAAAATAAGTGCACAATCAACACAGGGAGCCATGTATCACAGTGACTGTCCTGAAGCGTTCATCAGGTGTGTGTCTTTAACTGCATTACAGTGACTGTCCTGTAGCGTTCATCAGGTGTGTGCCTTTAACTGTATCACAGTGACTGTCCTGTAGCGTTCATCAGGTGTGTGTCTTTACCTGTATCACAGTGACTGTCCTGAAGCGTTCATCAGGAGTGTGTCTTTAACTGTATCACAGTGACTGTCCTGAAGCGTTCAGCAGGAGTGTGCCTTTAACTGTATCACAGTGACTGTCCTGTAGCGTTCATCAGGAGTGTGTCTTTAACTGTATCACAGTGACTGTCCTGTGGTGTTCAGCAGGAGTGTGCCTTTAACTGTATCACAGTGACTGTCCTGTAGCGTTCATCAGGAGTGTGTCTTTAACTGTATCACAGTGACTGTCCTGTAGCGTTCATCAGGAGTGTGTCTTTAACTGTATCACAGTGACTGTCCTGTAGCGTTCATCAGGAGTGTGTCTTTAACTGTATCACAGTGACTGTCCTGTAGCGTTCATCAGGTGTGTGTCTTTAACTGTATCACAGTGACTGTCCTGTAGCGTTCATCAGGAGTGTGTCTTTAACTCTATCACAGTGACTGTCCTGTAGCGTTCATCAGTTGTGTGTCTTTACCTGTATCACAGTGACTGTCCTGAAGCGTTCATCAGGTGTGTGTCTTTAACTGTATCACAGTGACTGTCCTGAAGCGTTCATCAGGTGTGTGTCTTTAACTGTATCACAGTGACTGTCCTGTAGCGTTCATCAGGTGTGTGCCTTTAACTGTATCACAGTGACTGTCCTGTAGCGTTCATCAGGAGTGTGTCTTTAACTGTATCACAGTGACTGTCCTGTAGCGTTCATCAGGTGTGTGTCTTTACCTGTATCACAGTGACTGTCCTGAAGCGTTCATCAGGTGTGTGTCTTTAACTGTATCACAGTGACTGTCCTGAAGCGTTCATCAGGAGTGTGCCTTTAACTGTATCACAGTGACTGTCCTGTAGCGTTCATCAGGTGTGTGTCTTTAACTGTATCACAGTGACTGTCCTGTAGCGTTCATCAGGAGTGTGTCTTTAACTGTATCACAGTGACTGTCCTGTAGCGTTCATCAGGAGTGTGTTTTTAACTGTATCACAGTGACTGTCCTGTAGCGTTCATTAGGTGTGTGCCTTTAACTGTATCACAGTGACTGTCCTGTGGCGTTCATCAGGAGTGTGTCTTTAACTGCATTACAGTGACTGTCCTGTAGCGTTCATCAGGTGTGTGTCTTTAACTGTATCACAGTGACTGTCCTGCAGCGTTTATCAGGTGTGTGTCTTTAACTGTATCACAGTGACTGTCCTGTAGCGTTCATCAGGTGTGTGTCTTTAACTGCATTACAGTGACTGTCCTGTAGCGTTCATCAGAAGTGCGTCTTTAACTGTATCACAGGGACTGTCCTGTAGCGTTCACCAGGAGTGTGCCTTTAACTGTATCACAGTGACTGTCCTGTAGCGTTCATCAGGAGTGTGTCTTTAACTGCATTACAGTGACTGTCCTGTAGCGTTCATCAGGTGTGTGTCTTTAACTGTATCACAGTGACTGTCCTGTAGCGTTCATCAGGTGTGTGTCTTTAACTGCATTACAGTGACTGTCCTGTAGCGTTCATCAGGTGTGTGTCTTTAACTGTATCACAGTGACTGTCCTGTAGCGTCCATCAGGTGTGTGTCTTTAACTGCATTACAGTGACTGTCCTGTAGCGTTCATCAGGTGTGTGTCTTTAACTGTATCACAGTGACTGTCCTGTAGCGTTCATCAGGTGTGTGTCTTTAACTGCATTACAGTGACTGTCCTGTAGCGTTCATCAGAAGTGTGCCTTTAACTGTATCACAGTGACTGTCCTGTAGCGTCCATCAGGTGTGTGCCTTTAACTGTATCACAGTGACTGTCCTGTAGCGTCCATCAGGTGTGTGCCTTTAACTGTATCACAGTGACTGTCCTGTAGCGTTCATCAAGAGTGTGTCTTTAACTGTATCACAGTGACTGTCCTGTAGCGTTCATCAGGTGTGTGCCTTTAACTGTATCACAGTGACTGTCCTGTAGCGTTCATCAGGTGTGTGTCTTTAACTGTATCACAGTGACTGTCCTGTAGCGTTCATCAGGAGTGTGTCTTTAACTGTATCACAGTGACTGTCCTGTAGCGTTCATCAGGTGTGTGTCTTTAACTGTATCACAGTGACTGTCCTATAGCGTTCATCAGGTGTGTGTCTTTAACTGTATCACAGTGACTGTCCTGTAGCGTTCATCAGGAGTGTGTCTTTAACTGTATCACAGTGACTGTCCTGTAGCGTTCATCAGGAGTGTGTCTTTAACTGTATCACAGTGACTGTCCTGTAGCGTTCATCAGGTGTGTGTCTTTAACTGTATCACAGTGACTGTCCTGTAGCGTTCATCAGCAGTGTGCCTTTAAATGTATCACAGTGACTGTCCTGTCGCGTTCATAAGAAGTGTGTCTTTAACTGTATCACAGTGACTGTCTGTCATGAATCGATATTCTGAAGCGCGAACCTGTCAAGAATAGAATAGGCAACCGAGACTACTCGCGCATTACACGACGTAGCCAAGTGACGTATTCATATGACGTATCCAAGTGTACTGACGTAAACTAAAATCGTTTCACGAGAGGGTCGTTTTCCGCAAGTCCATGGAGCGAAGAACGCTTGGAGGAAAAGCCGTTCCCCTTCTTTGAAGGTAAGTGACTGTGATTATTACATCGACAATCGTTCCACGGGATCTGGGCGGAGATGAGTGTATCGTGTCAGTCATGTACATTGTGTTGTTGTCAAGTTGTGTACGTTTGAATGTGCGCTGTTACCAAATCCCCATTTTCCGAAACACAGTAATAGAGAGAACGATAATAAAATATGAACAAACCAAGTCTTTTAGACAGGCTGTGTAGGTAACACATATGGCCCTTTGATCTGTTTCAGGAACCCACGGTCCAATTGATTCATTCATCTTCCTCTTCCTCATGTTGCCGTAATTGTGGAGAGAGATGTAACCAGACTACTACTGCTATTAACTTGATGATGGTGTCTTGAGAAGAAGAGTGATGACCCAAACCAGGAGCGCGGTCTTCTAGACCAGTCAAGTGCTACAAGTCATCTCGAGTACCTTTTCAATGACATCGAGCTAAGTCAAAACTTCATAAACATTATGTGTATTCCTTTTGTTTTGATGTCCTCCAAAGGAAAATTTTGAAGAACGTTTGCAGCGGCGGAGTCACGTTAGATTACCATGACAGAATTGAAATCCAGCAGTAATAGACATTTGATCAGAGTGTGATTCAAGTAACATGAACTAGCTTGAACAGTGTGTGATACATTTAGTACGATATTGATATTTAGCAAAAAGATAGACTAACCTGATTAATGTGTGCTGCATTGCAAGAATTGTATTAACACTATCCATGTATTAAATTATGTAAACCAATGTTAACCTTTCTCCGCTACTTCGAGAGCATGGGAAAGAGTGAAGGAAAGTAAAGTCAAGGCAGTACCTGTTTCTTTAGCTAATACGAAAAGGCGGCGTGTTTTCCTTCCATAAACTTCCTTTGGAAGGCGCACGCAGAAAGAAACAGGCTGACGAAAACTGACCTGTGACATATGGGGGCTTCGTCCGGGATTTTGTAACTCGTAATTTCAATTTGGCTTCCCCAAACAAATTTTCTTCAAACAAATTCCCTATTCGTTTTTCGTTTGTGTGTTCGTCCGTTCATGTTCATCATCGTATAAATCAACTTTTGTATTTATTCATGTTTATAGTTAGTTCATCATTTAACGATAACAGAGTCTGACGTGTGTGCTTCAGCACACGGGAATAATCCAAATGAAGAGTGACGCAAGGCTTTGACGTCACTATAATAATTCACGTAAAGCACTAATGTTATAGTAGTTTAGTTCCCCCTATTTGGCTGTGCTAAACAAAAGGCTATAACAGAAGACAGTGGACTAACACCCTGTCAGGCCATCCTGTGTCCCTTAGTCGACAAAATTATAATATTGTTGGTCGCCGTGGGAGGTTGGTGGGCGAATTGGGTTATATACGAGGGATAGCACTCATCTTCGTCCAGAAGGACCGTGGAAGTGAAGTTGATTCTGCAGACAGTCACACTTCACAACGCCAAGAGTAAGGGTTAGGAAAATTAGATTATTGTCTATACAGCAGTAGATAATTGAAGAATCTTATTTCGACTTACTGTGCGATAGAATCGAGTTGATATTAATATAGGCGAAAGGTCCACGTTGATGGAGCGCCGATGAGATATTAAAATGAAGTTCACTCGATAGAACGGTATATTGTTTGACATATACCAGAAGAACCATAAATTCTAGTGTTAGGTATCCGTGGTTGTAAAAGGATATTAGAATGGTTCAGAGAAATCGTGTCATTGGGACACGTAACGTTTACTGAGGTAACGTTGAACGTTCATGAATTCAAGTAGCAAAGTGAGCTTCACTAAAGTAACACTTCATTCTATAGTGGGGGAGTTTTCTCTCTCTAGTAAATAGTGTGTGAAAAGCAGTTTAGTCAAATCGGTTTTTCAACCGAGCATCACGTATTTGCAGTTTGATTCAGTGAATATCTGTGTGTGAGTTAACGTAAAGGATATGCAAACATCCAAACACCCGAGTACTAGGGCGCATATAGCAAAAATGAACGCTGACCCGCAGAACCAGAATACGGCCGAGGCCGTAGTTTCAGATGTTGAAGGTGGTGACACATATGTCAACACCCAAGGAAAATCGAGCGATAATGATTCTCAGACGTTAGGCGCGCGTGTAACGACTTATGTATCCGCTGCGAGTAATGAACGTGCAGGTCCGATCCACCCTGAAAAATCCGGATTAGAGTGGACTCGCGAACTTTTGGCGATAGGACGAGAGTTAGGACTCGAAGGCAAAGACTTGCGTGAGTTTGTAGCTGAAGAACGCGCACGAGAGGAACGAGAAGCTCACGAACGCGAACGTGAACGTGAAGAACGCGCACGAGAGGAACGTGAACGCGAACGTGAACGTGAAGAACGCGCACGAGAGGAACGTGAACGTGAACGTGAAGTTCTCGAACGCGCACGTGAACGAGAAGCCGATCGCGCGTTTCAGCTAGAACAGTTGAGGATACAAACGGAAGCACGCCGAGACAACGCCAACAATAACGCGTCGAGGCGTCGTGGGGATGACGACTTTATCCCAAAAATCCCTTTTCTTGATGACAAAGACGACATCGAGAGTTGGTTTGCACAATTTGAACATTATGCAACCGACTGTCATCTCGACGACGAACGCAAAGCTACGAGAATGGTGTATTTCCTGAAAGGAAAGGCGAGAACCATTTATGCAAAACTCAGTTTCGAAGACGCGCGCAACTACAACACTTTGAAGAATGCGTTGTATGATGGATTTCAACTGACAGCAGATCAATATCGGAAGAAATTCCGTCAGCTGAAGCGAAACCCATCTGACACGTACAAAGAACATGTCACCAAACTTGAGCGCATCCTCGATAAATGGATCGAGTTAGCCAAGTGCGATGAACATGTGGCAGATCTGAAGGATCTAGTTCTCAGAGAACAATTAGAGAACACCTTCCCTGCCGAAGTGATGTTGCACGTACTTGATCGGAAACCGAAGTCTGCGAAAGAAATGGGCGAAATTGCCACGGAGTACGAACAATCACGTTCGAACATCAGGCCACGGCAATCTCACCAAAACCATTCTAGCGGCAGCGCGTTTTCGAACACGAAAAGTTCGAATGTCGTCAAAAGTGACGCGAAAGAGAAATCGTCACAGAAAGAACATAAATACGTGAGCGATGAGGAAAAGCAAAGACTGAAAGCCACAGGCTGTTGTTTTTTTTGCAGAGGCAAAGGACACACGTCACGATTTTGTCCCAATAAGGGAGAAGGCGCTCACGCAGTTCATGTTCGAAATGAATTTGATGAACAAGAAATCCCCGTACATCTTGACAAGCTGTGCAAGTCGTGCGAAAAGAAGGATTTCAAAGAGGAAGTGTTCATCAAGTTAGACGGCCGAATCGTAAAAGCATTACGCGATTCCGGGTGCTCAGGTATTATGGTCAGTGCCGACCTTATACCTGAAGAAAGGTACTTGGCAAAGAAAAAAGAAACTACTCTCGCAGAGAAGAAAACACGGAAATTGTGTCCCACGGCTGTGGCCCACATTGACTGTCCGTATTTTGATGCCAACACCGAAGTGGTCATACTCGAAGATCCCATTTATCCTGTCCTCATAGGAAAATGGTATGGTGTAGGCCAGAACAAGAGGAAGACCCCTTTGTTTCCAGTACGTGACCCGAGTTGGTATCAAGGTGAGACCAACGTGGCGGTCAGTACACGTAAGCAAGAGAAGGAGGAAAAAGAGCGGAATGAGAAACCTGTGCCGGGAACTAGGCATGATGACAGAAATACACACAAGATGTATTCCCCGCAAGATCTCAAGAAGGCTCAGAATGATGATGAAACACTGGCAAAAGTACGCCAGATGGCTGTTTCAGGAGAGTCATTCCACGGTGTGAGGTATGTCTACAAGAAAGAAATCTTGTACAGGACAACACTCGACAAAACCGGGAGTGAATCTAGTAAAGTCGTTGTTCCCAAAGAAATGAGAACCAAAGTTCTTTCTTTTGGACACGACCACCCGATGGCAGGTCATCTCGGGCAAAAGAAAACCACTGATAGAATCCGGTGTGAGTTCTGGTGGCCAGGTTTTGTCGGAGACATAAAACGTTACTGTCTCTCGTGTGACACATGCCAAAGAACAGCGCCGAAAGGCAGAACCAAGAAAGCACCGTTGGGACAGATGCCTACCATCAATCCCGTGTTCAAGAGGGTCGCTGTTGACATCATTGGTCCAATAAAGCCAATGTCGGAAAGCAAAAAACAATACATTCTGACTATGGTGGACTACGCCACAAGATATCCTGAAGCTGTTGCGCTGAAGGATATTCGTGCTGACACAGTGGCGGAAGCACTATTTGAGATGTGGACGAGACTGGGAATTCCAGACGAAGTGATCACCGATCAAGGAACCCAGTTCACGTCCAATCTCATGAAGGAAGTGAACCAGTTTCTGAGCATCAAGCACAAAATGACCACACCTTTCCATCCTCAAGCCAATGGATTAGTAGAGCGATTTAATGGAACGCTCAAAAGCATGCTCAGGAAGTTGGCAATAGAACAGCCATTGTTCTGGGATACATTCATCCCAGCACTGCTTTTTGCTTACCGCGAAGCACCTCAAGACAGTCTTGGTTTCTCACCCTTTGAAATGCTGTATGGCAAGACCATCAGAGGTCCCATGCAGGTTCTGCGACGTGCATGGACTGATGAATCGGTCGAAGGTGAACAGAAGACAACGGCAGAATACGTTGTCGACCTCAGAAACAGGATTGAAGAAACGTGTGAGATTGCCAAAGAAAACCTAGCTAAGTCATCACAGAAGCAAGCCCGGTATTTCAACCGGAAGACTGCGCTCAGGTCGATCGAAGTCGGCAAGAAAGTGCTACTTCTGCTTCCCGTGAAACACAACAAACTAGAGTTGACTTGGCGCGGCCCATACGTAGTGACTGAGAAAGTCAACCAGTTTGACTACAGAGTCAAAGTCGGGACGAAACAAAAGGTGTTCCACATCAACCTGATGAAAGAATATCAGGAACGTGACATCGTCACGCGTGATGTTGCTGTCGTTACACCTGAAGAAGAAGAAGAAGAAGAAGAAGCAGAAGAACACATCGCCGTAGTCATCGAGGAAGATGATACGATGAACGATGATATCTTCCAAATAGACACTCAGAAGATGATTCCTCTGCTGGAAACTACTCGTACAGAAGATGTCACAAACATGAACTTCTGTAAAGAATTGAGTAGAGAAAGAACAAAAGAGGCGAAAGCGATCTGTAGTGCATTCTCCAAGAATCTGACTGATGTACCGATTACTACCAACTTGGAGAAGTGCAGAATCGAACTTACAGAGAAGAAACCTGTGTTTGTTCGACCGAGACCCATACCTCATGCGATGGTGAAAACGGTCGAAGACGAGATCGACGAGATGTTGAAGCTTGGGGTCATTGAACCGGCAAACTCACCGTACAATGCTCCAATCGTTCTTGTGAAGAAGAAAGGAGGCAAGTACCGGTTTTGCTGTGACCTACGTGAGTTGAACAAAGTGACAGTGTTCGACGCAGAGCCCATAACTGATGTCGATCATCTCTTCCAGAGCTTGGGGAAGGCTAAGTTCTTTACAAAGTTAGACCTTACTAAGGGGTACTGGTGTATTCCAATCGTGGAAGAGGACAGAGACAAAACTGCGTTCACCACCTCGAGAGGACAGTTTCGGTGGGCGAACATGCCATTTGGTCTCAAGACAGCAACTGGCATATTCAACCGCATGATGCGAAAGTTGCTGGGCCCACTCAAACGTGACGATGTTTTCCATTTCATGGATGATATCTTGATAGCCACGGAGAGCTGGGAAGAGCACATGGTCGCGCTGAAAGCCGTCCTACAGCGTTTGCAAGACGCAAGCATATCAGCAAAACCGTCGAAATGCTATGTCGGCTACAGCGAGCTGCCATACCTTGGGCATGGAATCGGAGGTGGGAAACGTTGGCCAGAGGCAGACAAAGTTGACAAGATCAAGTCAGCCACTCCGCCATCCACAAAGAAGGAACTGCGTTCGTTCCTAGGTCTTTGCGGTTTCTACCGATCCTACATCAAATCTTACGCGAGCATTGCAATACCTCTGACAGACATGACAAAGAAGTCACAGCCTGACAAGCTGAAGTGGGACGAACGAAGTCGTCAAAGCTTCGAGAAGCTGAAAGAGGCGATCTGCAAGACGCCCGTACTGTGCATGCCCGACCATGAAAAAGAGTTTGTCTTGAGAACTGACGCATCCGACCGAGGCATCGGAGCAGTTCTGATGCAAGAACAAGACAAGACTCTGCGACCTCTCGCCTACCAGAGTAAAAAACTAAATGGTGCCGAGAGCAGGTACGCCACTGTAGAAAAAGAGTGTTTGGCGACTGTCTGGGGAATCCAGAAATTCGAGAGATATCTCTACGGAAGACATTTCACGCTGGAAACGGATCACCAACCTCTCAAATGTCTGCAGAGACAGCCAACAAACCCACGTCTGATGAGGTGGGCTCTCCAATTACAGCCCTACGATTTCACCGTGCGTGTGATACCGGGTTGTGACAACCATGGAGCAGATTATTTAAGTCGCGCTTCATATTGTGACTAAATTTGGGAAATTCATTCTCAAGAAAGGGGCTGTCATGAATCGATATTCTGAAGCGCGAACCTGTCAAGAATAGAATAGGCAACCGAGACTACTCGCGCATTACACGACGTAGCCAAGTGACGTATTCATATGACGTATCCAAGTGTACTGACGTAAACTAAAATCGTTTCACGAGAGGGTCGTTTTCCGCAAGTCCATGGAGCGAAGAACGCTTGGAGGAAAAGCCGTTCCCCTTCTTTGAAGGTAAGTGACTGTGATTATTACATCGACAATCGTTCCACGGGATCTGGGCGGAGATGAGTGTATCGTGTCAGTCATGTACATTGTGTTGTTGTCAAGTTGTGTACGTTTGAATGTGCGCTGTTACCAAATCCCCATTTTCCGAAACACAGTAATAGAGAGAACGATAATAAAATATGAACAAACCAAGTCTTTTAGACAGGCTGTGTAGGTAACACATATGGCCCTTTGATCTGTTTCAGGAACCCACGGTCCAATTGATTCATTCATCTTCCTCTTCCTCATGTTGCCGTAATTGTGGAGAGAGATGTAACCAGACTACTACTGCTATTAACTTGATGATGGTGTCTTGAGAAGAAGAGTGATGACCAAAACCAGGAGCGCGGTCTTCTAGACCAGTCAAGTGCTACAAGTCATCTCGAGTACCTTTTCAATGACATCGAGCTAAGTCAAAACTTCATAAACATTATGTGTATTCCTTTTGTTTTGATGTCCTCCAAAGGAAAATTTTGAAGAACGTTTGCAGCGGCGGAGTCACGTTAGATTACCATGACAGAATTGAAATCCAGCAGCAATAGACATTTGATCAGAGTGTGATTCAAGTAACATGAACTAGCTTGAACAGTGTGTGATACATTTAGTACGATATTGATATTTAGCAAAAAGATAGACTAACCTGATTAATGTGTGCTGCATTGCAAGAATTGTATTAACACTATCCATGTATTAAATTATGTAAACCAATGTTAACCTTTCTCCGCTACTTCGAGAGCATGGGAAAGAGTGAAGGAAAGTAAAGTCAAGGCAGTACCTGTTTCTTTAGCTAATACGAAAAGGCGGCGTGTTTTCCTTCCATAAACTTCCTTTGGAAGGCGCACGCAGAAAGAAACAGGCTGACGAAATATGACTTGTGACACTGTCCTATAGCGTTCATCAGGAGTGTGTCTTTAACTGTATCACAGTGACTGTCCTGTAGCGTTCATCAGGTGTGTGTCTTTAACTGTATCACAGTGACTGTCCTGTAGCGTTCATCAGGAGTGTGTCTTTAACTGTATCACAGTGACTGTCCTGTAGCGTTCATCAGGTGTGTGTCTTTAACTGCATCACAGTGACTGTCCTATAGCGTTCATCAGGTGTGTGTCTTTAACTGTATCACAGTGACTGTCCTGTAGCGTTCATCAGGAGTGTGTCTTTAACTGTATCACAGTGACTGTCCTGTAGCGTTCATCAGGAGTGTGCCTTTAACTGTATCACAGTGACTGTCCTGTAGCGTTCACCAGGAGTGTGTCTTTAACTGTATCACAGTGACTGTCCTGTAGCGTTCGTCAGGAGTGTGTCTTTAACTGTATCACAGTGACTGTCCTGTAGCGTTCATAAGGTGTGTGTCTTTAACTGTATCACAGTGAATGTCCTGTAGCGTTCATCAGGAGTGCGTCTTTAACTGTATCACAGTGACTGTCCTATAGCGTCCATCAGGAGTGTGTCTTTAACTGTATCACAATGAATGTCCTGTAGCGTTCATCAGGAGTGTGCCTTTAACTGTATCACAGTGACTGTCCTGTAACGTTCATCAGGAGTGTGTCTTTAACTGTATCACAGTGACTGTCCTGTAGCGTTCATCAGGAGTGTGTCTTTAACTGTATCACAGTGAATGTCCTGTAGCGTTCATCAGGAGTGCGTCTTTAACTGTATCACAGTGAATGTCCTGTAGCGTCCATCGGGAGTGTGTCTTTAACTGTATCACAGTGATTGTCCTGTAGCGTTCATCAGGTGTGTGTCTTTAACTGTATCACAGTGACTGTCCTGTAGCGTTCATCAGGAGTGTGTCTTTAACTGTATCACAGTGACTGTCCTGTAGCGTTCATAAGGTGTGTGTCTTTAACTGTATCACAGTGACTGTCCTGTAGCGTTCATCAGGTGTGTGTCTTTAACTGTATCACAGTGACTGTCATGTAGCGTTCATCAGGAGTGTGTCTCTAACTGTATCACAGTGACTGTCCTGTAGCGTTCATAAGGTGTGTGTCTTTAACTGCATCACAGTGACTGTCCTGTAGCGTTCATCAGGTGTGTGTCTTTAACTGTATCACAGTGACTGTCCTGTAGCGTTCATCAGGAGTGTGTCTTTAACTGTATCACAGTGACTGTCCTGTAGCGGTCATCAAGAGTGTGCCTTTAACTGTATCACAGTGACTGTCCTGCAGCGTTTATCAGGTGTGTGTCTTTAACTGTATCACAGTGACTGTCCTGTAGCGTTCGTCAGGAGTGTGTCTTTAACTGTATCACAGTGACTGTCCTGTAGCGTTCATCAGGTGTGTGTCTTTAACTGTATCACATTGACTGTCCTGTAGCGTTCATCAGGAGTGCGTCTTTAACTGTATCACAGTGACTGTCCTGTGGCGTTCATCAGGAGTGTGTCTTTAACTGTATTACAGTGACTGTCCTGTAGCGTTCATCAGGAGTGTGTCTTTAACTGTATCACAGTGACTGTCCTGTAGCGTTCATCAGGAGTGTGTCTTTAACTGTATCACAGTGACTGTCCTGTAGCGTTCATCAGGTGTGTGTCTGTAACTGTATCACAGTGACTGTCCTGTAGCGTTCATCAGGAGTGCGTCTTTAACTGTATCACAGTGACTGTCCTGTAGCGTTCATCAGGAGTGTGTCTTTAACTGTATCACAGTGACTGTCCTGTAGCGTTCATCAGGTGTGTGTCTTTAACTGTATCACAGTGACTGTCCTGTAGCGTTCATCAAGAGTGTGTCTTTAACTGTATCACAGTGACTGTCCTGTAGCGTTCATAAGGTGTGTGTCTTTAACTGTATCACACTGACTGTCCTGTAGCGTTCATCAGGTGTGTGTCTTTAACTGTATCACAGTGACTGTCCTGTAGCGTTCATCAGGTGTGTGTCTTTAACTGTATCACAGTGACTGTCCTGTGGCGTTCATCAGGTGTGTGTCTTTAACTGTATCACAGTGACTGTCCTGTAGCGTTCATAAGGTGTGTGTCTTTAACTGTATCACAGTGACTGTCCTGTAGCGTTCATAAGGTGTGTGTCTTTAACTGTATCACAGTGACTGTCCTGTAGCGTTTATAAGGTGTGTGTCTTTAACTGTATCACAGTGACTGTCCTGTAGCGTTCATCAGGTGTGTGTCTTTAACTGTATCACAGTGACTGCCCTGTAGCGTTCACCAGGAGTGTGTCTTTAACTGTATCACAGTGACTGTCCTGTAGCGTTCATAAGGTGTGTGTCTTTAACTGTATCACAGTGACTGTCCTGTAACGTTCATCAGGAGTGTGCCTTTAACTGTATCTTAGTGACTGTCCTGTAGCGCCCATCAGGTGTGTGCCTTTAACTGTATCACAGTGACTGTCCTGTAGCGTTCATCAGGTGTGTGTCTTTAACTGTATCACAGTGACTGTCCTGTAGCGTTCATCAGGAGTGTGTCTTTAACTGTATCACAGTGACTGTCCTGTAGCGTTCATCAGGTATGTGCCTTTAACTGTATCACAGTGACTGTCCTATAGCGTCCATCAGGAGTGTGTCTTTAACTGTATCACAGTGACTGTCCTGTAGCGTTCATCAGGAGTGTGTCTTTCACTGTATCACAGTGACTGTCCTGTAGCGTTCATCAGGAGTGTGTCTTTAAATGTACCACAGTGACTGTCCTGTAGCGTTCATCAGGTGTGTGTCTTTAACTGTATCACAGTGGCTGTCCTGTGGCGTTCATCAGGAGTGTGCCTTTAAATGTATCACAGTGACTGTCCTGTCGCGTTCATAAGAAGTGTGTCTTTAACTGTATCACAGTGACTGTCCTATAGCGTTCATCAGGAGTGTGTCTTTAACTGTATCACAGTGACTGTCCTGTAGCGTTCATCAGGTGTGTGTCTTTAACTGTATCACAGTGACTGTCCTGTAGTGTTCATCAGGAGTGTGTCTTTAACTGTATCACAGTGACTGTCCTGTAGCGTTCATCAGGTGTGTGTCTTTAACTGTATCACAGTGACTGTCCTATAGCGTTCATCAGGTGTGTGTCTTTAACTGTATCACAGTGACTGTCCTGTAGCGTTCATCAGGAGTGTGTCTTTAACTGTATCACAGTGACTGTCCTGTAGCGTTCATCAGGTGTGTGCTTTTAACTGTATCACAGTGACTGTCCTGTAGCGTTCATCAGGAGTGTGTCTTTAACTGTATCACAGTGACTGTCCTGTAGCGTTCGTCAGGAGTGTGTCTTTAACTGTATCACAATGACTGTCCTGTAGCGTTCATCAGGTGTGTGTCTTTAACAGTATCACAGTGACTGTCCTGTAGCGTTCATCAGGAGTGTGTCTTTAACTGTATCACAGTGAATGTCCTGTAGCGTTCATCAGGAGTGCGTCTTTAACTGTATCACATCGACTGTCCTGTAACGTTCATCAGGAGTGTGCCTTTAACTGTATCACAGTGACTGTCATGTAGCGTTCATCAGGAGTATGTCTTTAACTGTATCACAGTGACTGTCCTGTAGCGTTCATCAGGAGTGTGTCTGTAACTGTATCACAGTGACTGTCATGTAGCGTTCATCAGGAGTATGTCTTTAACTGTATCACAGTGACTGTCCTGTAGCGTTCATCAGGAGTGTGTCTTTAACTGTATCACAGTGACTGTCCTGTAGCGTTCATCAGGTGTGTGTCTTTAACTGTATCACAGTGACTGTCCTGTAGCGTTCATCAGGAGTGTGTCTCTAACTGTATCACAGTGACTGTCCTGTAGCGTTCATAAGGTGTGTGTCTTTAACTGTATCACAGTGACTGTCCTGTAGCGTTCATAAGGTGTGTGTCTTTAACTGTATCACAGTGACTGTCCTGTAGCGTTCATCAGGTGTGTGTCTTTAACTGTATCACAGTGACTGTCCTGTAACGTTCATCAGGTGTGTGTCTTTAACTGTATCACAGTGACTGTCCTGTAGCGTTCATCAGGTGTGTGTCTTTAACTGTATCACAGTGACTGTCCTGTAGCGTTCATAAGGTGTGTGTCTTTAACTGTATCACAGTGACTGTCCTGTAGCGTTCATAAGGTGTGTGTCTTTAACTGTATCACAGTGACTGTCCTGTAGCGTTCATCAGGTGTGTGTCTTTAACTGTATCACAGTGACTGCCCTGTAGCGTTCAGCAGGAGTGTGTCTTTAACTGTATCACAGTGACTGTCCTGTAGCGTTCATAAGGTGTGTGTCTTTAACTGTATCACAGTGACTGTCCTGTAGCGTTCATCAGGAGTGTGCCTTTAACTGTTTCTTAGTGACTGTCCTGTAGCGTTCATCAGGTGTGTGTCTTTAACTGTATCACAGTGACTGACCTGTAGCGTTCATCAGGAGTGCGTCTTTAACTGTATCACTGTCCGAACTCCCCCCCCCCCCCCCCCCCGTGTACACTACATTGGGTGTACACGTTAAAGATCCCACGATTGACAAAAGGGTCTTTCCTGGCAAAATTGCTTAGGCACAGTTAATAATTGTCTACCTATACCCGTGTGACTTGGAATAATAGGCCGTGAGAGGTAAATAATGCGCCGAAATGGCTGCAATTACTGGCCGTATAAAATTTCATCTCACACGGCATCACTGCAGAGCGCCTAGAACTGTACCCACGGAATATGCGCGATCTAAGCATCATTGATTGATTGATTAATTGTATCACAGTGACTGTCCTGTAGCGTTCATCAGGAGTGCGTCTTTAACTGTATCACAGTGACTGTCCTGTAGCGTCCATCAGGAGTGTGTCTTTAACTGTATCACAGTGAATGTCCTGTAGCGTTCATCAGGAGTGCGTCTTTAACTGTATCACATCGACTGTCCTGTAACGTTCATCAGGAGCGGCCCGACACCTTATGCCGACATCGGGAAGATATCGATTTCAGCGGGAAGACATCGGGACGATGTCGGCCCGCAGGTCCAACAAGCCATCGGGCCGATTAACATCGGACCGGATGCGTGCCGCCATAGTACAGGTGTTCGGCCGCCTGTCGGCCGCCTCTTTGCCTCTTTGCAAAAGTCAGTCGGGCCAACACCCGCGTCGTATCTTTTGACATCACCGGCCCGACTTTTTGAAGGGTGTTCGGCCGATTATCGGCCGCTAATGTCTTGCTGGCTGGGTGCAGCTACAGCAGTATGTACCCCCCCCCCCCCCCCCCCCCCCCAAGTGTAACAGTGCAAAATGCACTTAAAGCTACAGCTACAGCAGTACAACCCCCCTCCCCCCAGTGTTACAGTGGAAAACAAACCTACAGATACAGATACAGCAGTATGTACAACCCCCTCCCCCCCCCCCCCCAGTGTAACAGTGCAAAACACAACACAAGCTAGAGATACACACTTTTTGGCCAATAATGTACGTTTTTGGCCAAAAAAGTGTGTTTTTGGCCAATAAAGTTAACATTGTCCACCAGCGCCAAGCATATACATCAGTATGCACACCCCCCCCCCCCCCCCGGCCAAGTGTAACAGTACAAAACACACCTACAGCTACAGATTCAGCAGTATGTACAACCCCCTCCCCCCCCCCCCCCAGTGTCACTGTGCAGAACACACATACAGCTACAGATTCAGCAGTTAGTATGTACACCCCCCCCCAAGTGTGTAACAGTGCAAAACACACCACCAGCGACAGATAGATCAGTATGTACACCCCCCCCCCCCCCAAGTGTTACAATGCAATACACGTCACACCTACAGCTACAGATACATCAGTATGTACACCCCCCCCCCCCCCCCAAGTGTAACAGCGCAAACCACACTTACAGCTACAGATTCAGCAGTATGTACTCCACCCCCCCCCCCCCCCCCCTGTAACAGTGCAAAAATCACTAACAGCTACAGCAGTATGTACCCCCCTCCCCCTACAGCTACAGAAGTATGTTACCCCCCCCCCCCCCCTGTAACAGGACAATACACACCTACATCTACAGCAGTATGTACACACACACCCCCCCCCCCCCACTGTACCAAGACAAAACACACCTACATCTATATTTACAGCAGTATGTACAACACCCCCCTCCCCCACTGTTACAGGACAAAACACACCTACATCTACATATATACAGAATAAGATACAGCAGTATGTACTCCCCCCCCCCCCCCTCACTGTAACAGCAAAACTAACATTGAGAGCCAAAAAAACCGAAATCACTTACTCGCTCCATCCGTCGGTTGTCCTCGAGTTGACGTCTGAATCTGATTGTCATTGCCAAGAGCCTGACTCACTGGCTACACAACTATTCTCACCGCCACCACGTGGCACTGGGACCAGCACTCAGATTGAGATCCCGAGGCGACATTCGTCTCGGATAACATATCATCAATGTGCTGTGCAACATTCCCAAGAATGTCTCTTCTTTCGATATTAACTTGAACTAAGAAAGCAAATAAAATTCGCTCACGCGGGAAAGCAGCAGCCATTTTCACACTCAATCTTGTTTACCGTAAGGAAAGCTATTTGAATATTTCAAGTAAATGATGGCGTATTTTTAAAATGTAAAACTCATGATTTGAGCTCATGCTGTATTTGATTGCAAATATGCAAATAAAACTTACAATTAATTATCCTACTCCTATGTGAAAAAGTCAACAAATATGAATAATTTAGTTTCGCATTTGCATGGTCAGTCTCATAATGTCACGCCGTTGGCGTTGCTGGACCGACGCTTGAACAGGGGACGTAACAAATGTTAAAATAATGATCATCAATTTGTTATCTCCCGTAACTCTGCATATTTTTATCGACAGCAACATTGCGTCGGGCCGATGTCGGGGTTTATTACGTACATTTGCAGAGTTTTACACACAGTCAAAACGGTATCAGCGCGACAACGGACGACGACACACGACATATGACGACGTCACCCGACTGAAATCGTCAGTCGGCCGACGAAAGCTTGCTAGCTGGGCATCAGGTGTGTGTCTTTACCTGTATCACAGTGACTGTCCTGTAGCGTTCATCAGGTGTGTGTCTTTAACTGTATCACAGTGACAGTCCTGTAGCGTTCATCAGGAGTGTGTCTTTAACTGTATCACAGTGACTGTCCTGTAGCGTTCATCAGGAGTGTGTCTTTAACTGTATCACAGTGACTGTCCTGTAACGTTCGTCAGGTGTGTGTCTTTAACTGTATCACAGTGACTGTCCTGTAGCGTTCATCAGGTGTGTGTCTTTAACTATATCGCAGTGACTGTCCTGTAGCGTTCATCAGGAGTGTGCCTTTAACTGTATCACAGTGACTGTCCTGTGGTGTTCAGCAGGAGTGTGCCTTTAACTGTATCACAGTGACTGTCCTGTAGCGTTCATCAGGTGTGTGCCTTTAACTGTATCACAGTGACTGTCCTGTGGCGTTCAGCAGGAGTGTGCCTTTAACTGTATCACAGTGACTGTCCTGTAGCGTTCATCAGGTGTGTGTCTTTAACTGTATCACAGTGATTGTCCTGTAGCGTTCATCAGGAGTGTGTCTTTAACTATATCGCAGTGACTGTCCTGTAGCGTTCATCAGGTGTGTGTCTTTAACTGTATCACAGTGACTGTCCTGTAGCGTTCATCAGGAGTGTGTCTTTAACTGTATCACAGTGACTGTCCTGTAGCGTTCATCAGGTGTGTGTCTTTAACTGTATCACAGTGACTGTCCTGTAGCGTTCATCAGGAGTGTGTCTTTAACTATATCGCAGTGACTGCATAGTTTTCATTGGGGAAGATTCAGCAGAATAACGTGGTGGAAAATGGATCCTCCAGTATAACATGCAAAAACCTTTTTACACGTGAACTTCGTGCATCGTTTTCAAGATTTGAAGTGGAGAGATCATCGCAGTTTTGACAATGTAGACCTGCCACTGCTAGAGTGGGCTTCCCAACAGAGGGGTTGTGGTAGTGGTGGTTGGTGTTAGTGGTGGTGGGAAGGGGGGGATCAGAAAGAGAGAGAGAAAGGGCACTGTTTTACTGTTCAGGGAGAAGGCATCGATAAATAAGCTGGGACAATATTGGCATCATTTCACAGGTGTCAATACCAACATGCATACAGACAGGCAAAGAGACGGGGAAGGGCGGACGAGCAAACAGGGATTCTGCGTATTACTTGAAGGAAATTATGCACATATATTAAAAATAATCTGACCTGGGACACACCAGTAAGTCCTCAAGAGGTTCAGGGGCCCGGTAGAGGGAACACATGTTAGTTATGTTAGCAGCACATCATAAAGACAGCAAATTGAGAGATGAAACAAACTGAAATTAAACCAAGATATATTTTTGTGGAACGTGTTTTCTTTTCACTCACATACAAATGTGTAAAGCTTGCGGGATATCTCCGGTCAGGCAAACCACAAACGGGCAATACTCTTGTCTGTCTCTAAATGACTGTCTGTCTGTCTGTCTGTCTGTCTGTCTGTCTGTCTGTCTGTATGTCTGTCTGTCTGTCTGTCTGTCTGTCTGTCTCTAAAAGACTGTCTGTCTCTAAAAGACTGTCTGTCTGTCTGTCTGTCTGTCTGTCTGTCTGTCTGTCTCTAAATGTCTGTCTGTCTGTCTGTCTGTCTGTCTGTCTGTCTGTCTGTCTCTGTATGTCTGTCTGTCTGTCTGTCTGTCTGTTTGTCTGCCTCTATCTGTCTATCTGTCTGTATGTCTGTCTGTCTGTAAATGACTGTCTATCTGTCTGTCTCTAAATGACTGGCTGTATGTCTGTCTCTAAACGACTGTATGTCTGTCTGTCTGTCTGTCTGTCTGTCTGTCTGTCTGTCTGTATGTATGTCTGTATGTCTGTATGTATATGCCTGTCTATCTGTCTGTCTCTTAATGACTGTCTATATGTCTGTCTCTAAACGACTGTCTGTCTGTCTGTCTGTCTGTCTGTAAATGTCTGTCTGTATGTCTGTCTCTAAACGACTGTCTGTCTGTCTGTCTGTCTGTCTGTCTGTCTGTCTGTCTGTCAGTCTGTCTGTCTGTCTGTCTGTCTGTCTGTCTCTAAATGACTGGCTGTATGTTTGTATCTAAACAACTGTCTGTCTGTTAGTATGTCTGTCTGTCTGTCTGTAAATGACTCTATCTGTCTGTCTCTTAATGCTGTCTGTCTATCTGTCTTTCTGTCTGTCTATATGTATGTCTATCTGTATGTCTGTCTGTCTGTTTGTCTGTCTGTAAGTCTATCTGTCTGTCTGTAAATGACTGTCTATCTGTCTGTCTCTTAATGCTGTCTGTCTATCTGTCTGTCAGTCTCGGCCTATCTGTCTGTCCCCATCTATCTGTCTGTCTGTCTGTCTGTCTGTCTGTCTGTCTGTCTGTCTGTCTGTCTGTCTGTCTGTCTGTCTGTCTGTCTGTAAATGACTGTCGATCTGTCTGTCTCTAAACGACTGCCTATCCCTCTGTCCATCTCTGACTGTCCGAGTCTGTCAGAGCCTGTTCGCATTTCCGTGTGTCTGTCTGTCTATGTGTGTCTGTTTGTGTGATTGTCAGGCTGTCTGTCCATGTGTGTGTGTGTGTGTGTGTGTGTGTGCGTGTGTGTGTGTGTGTGTGTTTGTTAGTGTGTGTACTTGTGTGTATGTCTGTGTATGTGTCTGTGTGTGTGTCTGTCTGTATATGTGTGTGTGTGTGTGTGTGTGTGTGTGTGTGTGTGTATGTGTGTGTGTGTGTGTGTGTGCTTGTAATCGTGTCAAAGTGAGGTCACAGAGCAGTTAACATCCTCTTGAAATGGGGCTCTGAAAAAAAATGGGGTCTCATTTTAGGAACCCATTTTTTTCAAAGCATGTACAATGCAGGAAATCTTATTTTATCATCAAAAAATTGATTTGAACAGGATGTCTCATTTTGACATTTTTTCCGGTTAGCTGTGTTTACGGATTTCACACACCGAAGTGTGTTTCGAATCGGTTTTTTCCTGGTTATGGGGAAGTCACTCTCTAGACTCGCTCTGCATGACGTCACTTCCTGATGCCGCCGAAAATATGGGGACTCTTCAAAGCAGTGTGGAAAAAGTAAGGATTTTATCATTTCCTCACCTATATATTTTATGATTCGCCTTGTCTTTTTGGTATTTTAATAGTTCATTAGCATATATTTGGTTCAAATGTACCTTTCTGTTATTGCAAAAGCAACTGTTCACACTGATGCGACTGATCGCTCAATGAGTCAATGTAGTCTATCTAGACGGCAAATGCAAATGGCGCTGTGACTTTTCATGCGTTTTCAGCATGTTTGTTGTTTTTGTTTTTCAAACAGAAAATATTGTTAAGAACATTTAACCCTTCAATAAGTAAGTGTTAGAAACAATATTCCATTGACGTTTTTATTGACTTTGAACCAGATTTCCACCGGACTAAGAGTTTGAATACCACTCGCCCTTTCAGTTCAGATTAAATGCTATAGTTTCAAAGAAAAATTATTTTATCGTCATCAAGCACCGAATCTCAACAATCCGCTCAAAAACGTGTTGTTGTTGTTGTTGTTGTTGTTGTTGTTGTTGTTGTTGTTGTTGTTGTTGTTGTTGTTGTTGTTGTTTTAAACAAGATTTGCCTTCGGATGGTTTTTAAAATGTGTTGAACACGCACAGAAAGTCACAGATGTACCCAAATGCGATCACTCGTCTGTCAGAATCTTCTTTGGTAAATCCTTTTCATGAGGTCAAAGATTCTACTGGAGATTGAGGGGGAGGGGGATCTCTCCCATAGTTCTGGCACTTGAATTTCATTAAAAAAAATATCTTTGTAAGTTTGAACAATGGGGAAGAGGGAGGGGGTAGCTGAAACAAACAACTATGGAAGTACCGTACTAGATCTGAACAAAGGATTCATGGTTTTAGTATTGAGAGCTTTCTTTTTCTTTGCTTGCATCAAATTGCAATAGTAATGTGAAGCTGTGGAAACTGGAATGGAATAATGCACACAAACCACACTCACTGTATTATTGGTGCTTTGTTTTGGACAAAGTAATGGTGCCAAGTTTCACTTTCACATCATTTTGATTTTCTTTCTGTGCAAAAATTGATAACCTCTAAAATCGTGTTATTATGAAATTGCCCTTTAAAAAGGTCTAGCTTGAACACCCCATTTTAGGGAGGCTTCAAATTACTTGACGCACTGCATTTTTTCACAATGACCGTAGTCCGCCGTGCAAAATGCAGTGAAACTGATGAGCCTGTTTAGCGCGGTAGTGATTTCGCTGTGCTGCATAGCACGCTTTTCTGTATCTCTCTTCGTTTTAACTTTCTGAGCGTGTTTTTAATCCAAAGATATCATATCTATGTTTTTGGAATCAGGAACCGACAAGGAATAAGATGAAATTGTTTTTAAATCGATTTCGGAAATTTATTTTTAATCATAAATTTTATATTTTTAATTTTCAGAGCTTGTTTTTAATCCGAATATAACATATTTATATGTTTTTGAAATCAGGAAATGATGAAGAGTAAGATGAATGTAAATTTGGATCGTTTTATGTAAATAAAAAAAAAATTGATTACAATTTTCAGATTTTGACCAAAGTCATTAATTAATTTTTAAGCCACAAAGCTGAAATCAGGGATGAGATTCTTCCGCCAATTGGCGGAATTCCGCCCAAAAGTTCGTTCCCAGGACCATTTTTCTGAATCGTCTAAATCCGTTGAGAAAAAATGGGGGGGGGGGGTAGAGTAGTTGTTGTGGTTCCATTGGATTCGATCTGTAAAGTCCTACCTACAACCCTAAAGTCGATTTTCCAGATCAAATCTCCGATAAAATAATGACAACATAACCTCCGTATCGAAGGAAGTGGACCTTCGACCCGAATATGAACTTTCCATTTGGGACTAAGTTTCCCTTTCACCGAGTGTCTTCATTCCGAAAATTCATGAACGGGCCGATTCAGCTGTCGGCTTTAGCCTGCTAAACAAAGATGGCGTCGGTGAGAACATTGACGGAAAGCGAACATGTTTATGAGAATTGATGTTTTGTTTAGTTTGCACTGGTCTCTGATATTCAGGAATTGCAAGCATTAACTGAACTTGTATGTGCATCTTAACTGTTTTATCTTTCACAAGCATTTGACAACCTGTACATTTGCTCATAATTATTTTGTAATGGAAACAAATGTTCTGCAGAGTTATGTTGATTTTATGCACACTGTTCTTGCCAAAGTGCAGTAACACTCCTTTGTGGTTTTTCCAGAGCCACCATCCAGACCACAAGGACCCATCAAGGTCCTGAGCACCACCAAAACGTCAGCCACCATCGAGTGGCGCGCTCCAGAGGATGACGGAGGCTTGCCGCTTTCAGCTTACGTGCTGGAGAAGCGCGAGTTCCCTCGCTCCACCTGGAGCCGTGTGGACAAGATCAGTCCCGACATGACCAGTAACACCATCCAGAACTTAACCACTGGGTCAGACTACTTCTTCCGTGTGATGGCAGAGAACAAGGCTGGGCCCAGTCCACCTCTGGAGATGGACAAGCCTGTTAGGATCAAGAGTCCTTATGGTGAGTTGGGGTTAAGGAATGATTTACTTTAACTCGGTCTCAAAGCAGAAATGTCAGTATTGTTCAATGAAGAGCATTAAATCCTGGCATGAAAATGTATTGATAGGAACAAGGGAAGTTTAACTAGATTTAGAACCGGCACGGTTGGCCTAGTGGTAAGGCGTCCGCCCCGTGATCGGGAGGTCGGGGTTCGAACCCCGGCCGGGTCATACCTAAGACTTTAAAATTGGCAATCTAGTGGCTGCTCCGCCTGGCGTCTGGCATTATGGGGTTAGTGCTAGGACTGGTTGGTCCGGTGTCAGAATAATGTGACTGGGTGAGACATGAAGCCTGTGCTGCGACTTCTGTCTTGTGTGAGGCGCACGTTAAATGTCAAAGCAGCACCGCCCTGATATGGCCCTTCGTGGTCGGCTGGGCGTTAAGCAAACAAACAAACTAGATTTAGGCAGCTTAAACAATAATCTTGATATACTATTTTTCTTTTCAAGTTGAACAGAGAAAGTGCAGCAGAGAAATAAAAATCCTTGAAGTTTTGTTGCCAGAGTCATGCATGCTTTAATTTCCACATATTGTAATGATCGTCTAGCCTCATCATTAAAATGCGATCATTCGTGAAACTGAACTTTTCACTATCCCATTGTCATTCAATGCTCCCCAGGTCTTTAACCAACAGTACTTCAGCATTCAAACTCTTATCACACAATTTTCTCTTGACAGATGTGCCATCAGCACCAACAGGCCTGCGCGTGTCCAACGTCACAGATAAATCAGCAGATGTGTCTTGGACCGCTCCGGACAGCGACGGTGGCACGCCCATCACCAACTACATCGTTCAGACCCGCATCATCCCTCGTTCCACCTTCACCACCGTCCAGGAGACGACAGAAACCAAAGTGACCTTGACCGGCCTTGTTGCGGACAGCCAGTACATGCTGCAGATCATCGCAGTCAACGCTGAGGGACAGAGCCTGCCTCTGCAGTCCAGAGAACCCATCTGCCCAGAGAAGATCCTCAGTAAGTGTTTGAAAAGTCTCTTTTCATAAGAAGAAAACCTTTGAAATAACTGGACTGCGAGTGTTTGCAAATATGGAGCAATAGCTGAAGGGATTGTGATATGTCAGTAGAGTTTGAGAAATGTGGGTCTTAATAGAGAGAGAGTCCTATAATGGAGGTGAATTTAGTGACACTGTGAAGAAAACATGTGAGCAATTCAGGTCTTGTAGTAGAGGGAGTCTCATATAATGGAGGGTCTTACTAGAAAGGTTCCAATGTAATATTTTCTTTCAACATTGGTCTACTGTCTCTTGTCTGAACGTATGTGTCTTAAACATATTGATACAAAATTGACTAATGTTTGTTAAACTTTAGGTGTTCCTGATGCACCAGCGTCATTGCTGATCAAGAACATCACCAAGGACGGCCTGACCTTGGAGTGGACCCCACCAGAGAACGATGGCGGATCCAGGGTCCGTCGCTACATCATAGAGAAGTCTCTGAAGGGCACAGACAAATGGGAGAAGGTCACCACAGTCGAGAGCTTCAGAACTCGGTGCACTGTCGCTGATCTGGAGCGAGAGAAGGACTACTTCTTTGCTGTGTCCGCAGAGAATGATGTGGGCATTGGCGAAAAGCAGAAGACAGCCAAACCAGTGAAAATGGAAAAGCCTATCTGTGAGTTGAATTGCAATTTCAGTGACGTTGTAGATTGAGGATTAGTCAGCAAGCATTGTTGAATCAGTTTAGCGTTGTTACAGCTAGTTCTCACATCAAACTTAAAATATCATTTTGCTTTCTGATGTGCAATCATTACTTGACTCCACAGGTATATTTTTTGCATGACCCAACCTGTCAGTTGAAAAAAGATAAGGCAACCAGTGACACACTTACTAAACCACCCCACTTTTCTCTCAACAGTCCCACCATCACCGCCTACAGGCCCTCTGGTGATATCAGACGTGACCAAGACCAGCTTCAAGGTCACCTGGAAGGCACCAGAGAAGGACGGTGGATCTCCAGTCACTCACTACTCTGTGGAGAAGCGCGAGACGTGGAAGACAAGCTGGACGTTGGTGGAGCGTGTCCCTGGCGACCGTCTTACCTGCGACCTGCTCCTTCTGCAGGAAGGACAGGACCTTGTCGGGGTCAAGGCCGAGAACGTTGCTGGAGAGTCCAAGCCTCTGGAATCGGAACATGCCATCACACCAATGAGTCCTTACAGTGAGTATGCTTTTTATTCTGATAACTTTTAATAACTCCAAGCTTTTCTTGTTTTTGTGTGTGTTTATTTAAGGAAAAGAAAGACATGAAAGAAGATTTAAGGAAAAGAAAGACATGAAGGTTTACATAATAGGCTCAAAACCAAGACTTCGTGACATATTTTAAATGGCTGTGGTTGAAGACATAGCTGGAACAACAGAATTTTATCATTTTTCAAGTCTCTAAACTTGCTTTTGGCCCACACAATATGTAATTCCATAGCTATAAACTAATGAATCTCTCCTTGTCTCTGCAGAGAAACCATCAGCCCCAGAATCACTGACAGCAACAGACGTCACAGAAACAGCAGTGTCGCTGAAATGGAAGCCACCTACCAGCGACGGAGGACTGCCGATCAAGTCCTACATCGTCGAGCGTCGCGACAAGCACTGGGGTTCATGGGTTAAGGCCGGAACCACCAAGGGCACAGTGACGACTTTAGATGTGGATGGCTTGGTGACTGGACAGGAGTACTACTTCCGTGTCTCTGCCGAGAATGAGGAGGGAGTTGGGCCAGAAACTGAGATGAAGGAGCTGGTCAAACCAACAAGGGAAACTGGTGAGAATGTCATTTGATTTGGTTTTGAACTGTGGAATTTTTGCAATGGTTGTCCTGATTGATGGAGTCCAATGTAGGGAGCAAAGACAATACAATAAGCATGGTATTTCAAGAATTGATACACAAGTTTACGATTAGAACACAACAATATTTACTCTGTTTCAATTGGGCTGCACAAGTTTACAATCACAACACCACAGCAATAATGTCATTTACAGCAAAAAAAGATAAGTCAGCAGTTGTCTTTTTTCAGTAGAGCTGTTCCAATATTTAATCATTTTGATACAAATGTTAGTGGAATCAACATCTTTGTTGAATGATATGGTTATTATGCCAGTATGATGTACTCATTTTATTGACCATCTATCAAACATATCTTCCAGTTGTTCCTGAACCTCCTACGGGACCCGTCTACTTCAGTCACTTGGATGCAACAAGTGTTGTCCTTGACTGGCGTGCGCCTCGAGATGATGGCGGTGCCCCTGTGCTTAACTACCGCATTGAGGTGTCGCAGAACCTGGACAGAGGTGACCATTGTTGATGGTGACTTGACCAAGACCAAGGCAAAGAACCTGGCCACAGACAAGAAGCACTACTTCAGAATCTTCGCCATCAACAAAGTGGGAACCAGCAAACCGCTTGAGTCGGATGCTGTTACACCAAAGAGGCCTGTTGGTAAGTCACTGTGTCCTTTTTTTTTATGTCAATCTCAAGTTGAAAAAGTCTATTTAGTTTAAAAGCAAAATGTTTGTCAGCTTGCGAAACTCTGTACAGTGAAAACTGTCAAATACGGTCACTGGACTTAGCGGACACTCGCAGAATACGGACAGTCAGTCTCGGCACGGACTGCTTTACACTGTAAAACACCTGTACGTTACGGCCACCTCGGCATTACGGACGCGGACACGTATTTTGGGTCCATAATAAGTCATATACCTGCTAAATACGGACATCCACAGCAAGCTGGGAAGTTCGATCGACGAAGAAGACGATAAATCGATCAGTTGATATTAGTCGGTATCTGAGCAGCTCTCGCGAGACACGCTATTTGTTATGCTTTGAACATCGCGAGAACTTCGAACCTTGGCTTGTGCAGCTCGCACGAGATCGTTGTACCGCATGCTTTGCTATGCTCTGAAGTTTGCGAGAGATTACGAGAGCTTGGAATACTGATAGAGTCTATTCTTGGTGAGTGTTTTAAGTCGACGCATTTGATTGGCTGCTAGAGTTCCAAGGCAGCCAATCCAACGCGTGGAACGTGTTCGGCGGAACGGAAGTGAAAGTGTATGAGTGAATGTATCTTCTCTTCGAAAGAGTGATTCGTGTTTAACAAGATGGCAGCAAGAAATTCAAATTCAAGAAAAGGAAGAAATGCGCTGACTTTAGAACAAAGGATAAATGTTGTCAAACAACTGGAAAGTGGGAAATCATGCCGAACGATTGCACAAGAGCTTGGGTGTGGGAGAACGCAGATTTCGAAAATCAGCGTCGATCGGGAAAAAATAATGAAGTTGTGGGAATCGGGAGACGGACGTGCTGACCAGAAATGGGTTTCGAAGAAGACAACCGAATACGAAGAGCTAAATGACGCCGTGTTCGAGTGGTTTTCAACCAAACGTGCGAATCACATTGCCATCAATGGTCCACTCAGACAACGCTGGACAAATTCTTTCAAAAGCTGATGAGTGCAGAATGAAGTGAATGTGAATGTGTTGTATGAATGAGATCCAGTAACTTTTTAACAATTTAAATTTATACAGTTGATATGATAAAAAGCTTTTAAACTTGTTTTACAACAGTCAATATTAAATGTTTCTCTGTTTAATCTAAACAGCTTCTGTTTTTCTTATAAATGTACATGTACATGTGCAGTACTCTCTCTCTCTCTCTCTCAACTTGACTTTGTCGCGTTTACTTGCACCTGTCTAATAAGGACACCTGCAGAATAAGGACACTTTTGTCTGGTCCCAAGGGTGTCCTTATTTGACAGGTTTTACTGTACCGTATTTGACGGATTACAAGACGCACCGTTTTATAAGCCGCACCCCCGACTTTGAAAAAAAAAATTGGGACGAGCCACATATAGGCCGCGTCACTATATTAGCCGCCGTCGAAAAAAATATAATCAGATCGTGTCAATCAATCAAAACAACCAGGCAACGAAAGTACGGTATTTGGCAAAATCGGCTCCGAGAATAAACAAGTGAAACAAAGAAGAAAAGTGATAAAGTTTGAAGAAAAATATCACACACACAATTTGTAACCAACACACACATGTAGTCCCGCCCGGAATAAGCTTTTTTGGGATGATTTACGACTTTTGCGCACATTTCGAGCAGACGAAAACACAACATGGCGGCTCTCGCTCCTCCAACTATCGAGAGACACAAAAAAACAAAATCTCGCACGCGCGAGATCCTGATACATCCGATGTTTCTCTGTACGCTATCTTGTCTTGACGACTTGTTGACAAACGAAGATTCGCGAAAGAAAGAGAAAAGCGCCGAGTCTTGAGTAGAGAGCTAATAAAGTACCGGTAATTGCTAATCGAGCGAAATGAAAATCCGCGGCGACTTCCATTAGGTGAATGCTATTCAAGTTTAGGTAACGTTTTAGCCGCATCTTTTTATAAGCCGCAATGCGATTATTTTTGAAAAAAAGTCGCGGCTTGTAGTTCATCAAATACGGTACTTTGTGTTGTACTTTGTATTTGTATGTATTATTCTCTTTTCTGTGTTTGTGTTTCTGTGGTAAGTCTTTTTATGCCATACATGATGTCTCATATAATGCTTCCCTTTAGAGCTTCAAAGTTATCTTTTGTTGTTTGTAATTCATCTTAATGAAATTTTCATGTTGTTTTCCTAGGACCACCGGGAAAACCAGTGGGACCTTTGGAAGCAAAGGCCATCACCCGCGACTCTGTCCAGCTGGACTGGAAGCCACCTCAAGATGACGGAGGCTCGCCCATCACTGGCTACATCATTGAGAAGCGTGAGGCCATGCGCATGACATGGAGTCACGCTGACAAGACCACAGACGACGAGGACACTGAAGGGACTTGTCACTGGAGATGAGTTCTATTTCCGTGTGGCAGCCGTCAACAAACAGGGAACCAGTGAGTTCCTGGAGATGCCATCCCCTGTCACTATCAAGAGTCCATTTGGTAAGGTTGCGGTTGGTGTACGGTTATTGTACTTAATGCTTTTGAGTTGCTTATTTGTTTCAAGAGAAAGTTAAGAGACTACATTTGTTTAGTTAGCTGAACACTTTCATCCTGAAGCTTATTAAAAGCCACAAGTGTCCACCAGTCAGTTTGTACAACTGTCTAAAAAATTGCATTTAGTATTACTAAAAGTAAATATATCTTTTTTGACTCACATGCGAAGCAAAAGTGAGTCTATGTACTCACCCGAGTCGTCCGTCCGTCCGGACGTCCTGAAAACTTTAACGTTGGATATTTCTTGGACACTATTCAGTCTATCAGTACCAAATTTGGCAAGATGGTGTATGATGACAAGGCCCCAAAAAACATACATAGCATCTTGACCTTGCTTCAAGGTCAAGGTCGCAGAGGCCATAAATGTTGCCTAAAAAACAGCTATTTTTCACATTTTTGACTCACATGCAAAGCAAAAGTGAGTCTATGTACTCACCCGAGCCGGACGTCCGTCCATCCGTCCGGAAAACTTTAACGTTGGATATTTCTTGGACACTATTCAGTCTATCAGTACCAAATTTGGCAAGATGGTGTATGATGACAAGGCCCCCAAAAACATACATAGCATCTTGACCTTGCTTCAAGGTCGCAGGGGCCATAAATGTTGCCTAAAAAACAGCTATTTTTGACATTTTCCCCATTTTTTCTGAAGTTTTTGAGATTGAATACCTCACCTATATATGATATATAGGGAAAAGTAAGCCCCATCTTTTGATACCAGTTTGGTTTACCTTGCTTCAAGGTCAAGGTCACAGGAGCTCTTCAAAGTTGTATTGTATACATATTTTGAAGTGACCTTGACCCTGAACTATGGAAGATAACTGTTTCAAACTTAAAAATGATGTGGGGCACATGTTATGCTTTCATCATGAGACACATTTGGTCACATATGATCAAGGTCAAGGTCACTTTGACCCTTATGAAATGTGACCAAAATAAGGTAGTGAACCACTAAAAGTGACCATATCTCATGGTAGAAAGAGCCAATAAGCACCATTGTACTTCCTATGTCTTGAATTAACAGCTTTGTGTTGCATGACCTTGGATGACCTTGACCTTCGGTCACATGTATTTTGGTAGGAAAAATGTGTAAAGCAGTTCTTTGTGTATGATGTCATTGCTATGTCAAGGTCAAGCATGTGAGTCGTATGGGCTTTGCCCTTCTTGTTTTATTATTATTTAGAAAAACACAACTAAGGTACATGAAGACTGTTAACAAATTGTTGAACCATTTATTTCAGCTTCCATGCTTTTAATGATGAAGTATCTGAGAGAGAGAAATAAAAGTGGCTAAGTGTGTGTGTAGCATGTCAAAGCTATATATCCCTCTCTTGATCAGGTGTTTCTGGATGCCATTTCACACCCAATTCATTTTGCTGTTTCCCCAGAACCCGCATCACCCCCTCAAGACCTTGAAGTGTCCGAGATTCGTCGTGACTCCGTGGTCGTCACCTGGAAACACAGCAAGAATGATGGTGGCTCAGCCATCACCAACTACATCGTCGAGAAACGAGAGACCTGGAAGACGTCCTGGGCTCATGTGGACCGTGCGCGCGGAGAGATGACCACTGCAGAGGTTATCTACTTGCAGGAGGGAACATCTTACAACATCCGCATCATGGCCGAAAATGTGGCCGGCTTGTCCGAACCCACAGAGCTGGATGAACCAGTTGTGCCAAAGAGTCCATACAGTAAGCTGTCTGTTTCGTTTGTTTGTCTACTTGTTTGTTGCTCTGTATGTGTATGTTTATATTTGGCTTTATTCATATTTGTCTTTTTGTGTGAAGAATAAGTAAGGGTCAATGAATCAATTTGTAATATTGGAGGACCGCGAGCAGCTGACTGTTGCACATCAATGCACTCATCCCATGGTTTGTTTGTTTGTTTGTTTGCTTAACGCCCAGCCGACCACGAAGGGCCATATCAGGGCGGTGCTGCTTTGACATATATTTGGCTTCATGTCTCACCCAGTCACATTATTCTGACACCGGACCAACCAGTCCTAGCACTAACCCCATAATGCCAGACGCCAGGCGGAGCAGCCACTAGATTGCCAATTTTAAAGTCTTAAGTATGACCCGGCCGGGGTTCAAACCCACGACCTCCCGATCACGGGGCGGACGCCTTACCACTAGGCCAACCGTGCCGGTCCCCATGGTTCCTTGATTCTTTTGGCCAAGTATTAACATTCAGCCACATTGCTTTTGAATTGTTGCATATCCAGATGATTGGTTACATAGTTATAGCAGCTTCTTGTTTTATGTTTGTCAAATGTCTGTAGCTGACTCTAATGTCAAAAACACCAGAGGGGAACCCCCCTTTTTAGACCTCAGCAAGTCTGAGAAAAGCAGGTCTTAAAAAGGAGAAAGTACAAAATAAATGAGGGTAAACTTTCAGAGGTTGGGAACACAATCCCTCATCGTCAAATGTTGAAGAAGAAGAAGAAGAAGGGAACAGAAAATGTGAGGAAACAGGGTCCCAAAAGGGTGGACGTTTTAAGTCTTAAAAGGGAGTTCCACTGAAAAGGCAGTAGCCCAAAGTCAACTGCGCAAAGACTTTTTTTTTTACCCAAAACTCAGTGCTAAAGCTTTGTGCAGCCAGCTTCGCATAGTCGTCTTCGCACAGTTAAGGACAGGCTTAACACCAAGCTCTATTCCTGTGTGCAGAGGTGCCAACAGCCCCAGTGGGACCCCTGGAAGTGACCGAAGTGTACAGCCAGTCTGTCACCATCCAATGGAAGGCTCCGGAGAAGGACGGAGGCCTGTCCATTAAGCGCTACGTGATCGAGCGTCGCGAGGCCAAGCACCAGACGTGGGTGAAGGCCGACTCTATGCGTCCGGGAACGACCTCCTGCACAATTGACAAGCTGATGGAAGGAGGCCACTACGTCTTCAAAATCTTTGCTGAAAACGACGAGGGTCTCAGCCCACCGCTGGAGTCTGACGCTCCTGTCACATGCAGGAGAGCTCCAGGTGAGGGGTTGTAGGACTTATATATGTTGAAATTTCTTGTCCCTGTTAGGAGTTCCTTGGTAGATGTTGATTTTTGGATGTAAATTGTGACACTGACGTAGAGTAGAAGCTGTTGTCGGTTTGAATTTTCGTTGAACTTTCATGGTGTCATCACTTTCCACGCTGTCATCACTTTCCACATTTATTCTTTCAATTCCAAATTTCACACTCTGTCTTGGACAAAGTAATGGCACCTAGTTTCACTTTCACGCCACTCTTCTTCTTCTTCTTAGCAGGGCAGAATACTTGTGGTCACTCCCATGCGGACAATGTGAATAGAGGTTTGCGTATGTTATTGTTCCTTATCCCACCTTAAAGGTAACCACACTTTGTTGTTGAGGAAACCAGGTGATGTCAATCTGATTCTTTTTCAGTTGGTAATAACCTAAAACTGTGTCAAATGTTCTGAAACTAGGCTCTAAAATTCTAATTTGAATTGTACTTCTGGGTGTTTTTCTTTTATGGGAGGAAAACACATACTTTTGTGTGAAGAAGCAAACGCAGACAAGCTATTACTGTACAAATATGACTTTTCATTGATGTTTTTCTTTTTTTAATAATAATGTAATGTTTGCTTTACTGTACTATCTCTCGCTCCCTCTCTCTCTGTCTCTCTGTTTGTCTGTCTGGCTCTCTCTCTCTCTCTCTCTCTCTCTCTCTCTCTCTCTCTCTCTCTCTCTCTCTCTCTCTCTCTGTCTCTCTCTCTGTATCTGCAAGAATGAGGCTGGAATTGTCCAGGGTTAGGGGATAAAATTAGGGTTTATTTTGTACATCTCATCGTGCTATGATTGTGCTATTTGCGTGAGTGCAAAAATGCTTTTCATGTCTGTTTCAGATGATGCTTCGTCTGATGCAGATTACTCACCTGGCGGTTCAGAGTCTGATTACTTACCCAGCTGTTCAGAATCAGACAGTGAGGATGAAAGTGAGTAAAAGAACAAATTTTGAAATATACTGAGAAACGTAAGACATTAGCATGGTAAAACATAAGTTCAATTGTCGTTCATTTTCCATAACAAATCACTTTTTTTAGTGCAACCATTACCTTGTGTTAGCCAGGTAAACACTGCATGAAGAGCTGGTCTGAAGCAATAACCTTGACCTTCTACAAGAGCAGTACTACCTGTGCGTGGGGTGCCTAAATTCAATTGTAATCTTGTCTGTCTGCAAATTGTTTGGAATTTAAAGTAAAGACTTTGCCTAGTAAGTCATCCTATCTTGTAATTTCCATAAAGAAGTACCAATTTTACCTTTTTACATTTAGTCAAGTTTTGACTAAATGTTTTAACATAGAGGGGGGAATCGAGACGAGGGTCGTGGTGTATGTGTGTCTGTCTGCCTGTGTGTGTGTGTGTAGAGCGATTCAGACTAAACTACTGGGCCGATCTTTATGAAATTTGACATGAGAGTTCCTGGGTATGATATCCCCGGACGTTTTTTTCCGTTTTTTCGATAAATACCTTTGATGACGTCATATCCGGCTTTTTGTAAAAGTTGAGGCGGCACTGTCACACCCTCATTTTTCAATTAAATTGATTGAAATTTTGGCAAAGCAATCTTCGACGAAGGCTGGGGTTTGGTATTGCATTTCAGCTGGGTGGCTTAAAAACTAATGAGTGAGTTTGGGTATATTTGGATTAAAAACAAGCTCTGAAAATTAAAAATATAAAAATTATGATCAAAATTAAATTTCCGAAATCGATTTAAAAACTATTTCATCTTATTCCTTGTCGGTTCCTGATTCCAAAAACATATAGATATGATATGTTTGGATTAAAAACACGCTCAGAAAGTTAAAACGAAAAGAGGTACAGTAAAGCGTGCTATGAAGCACAGCGCAATCGCTACCGCGCCAAACAGGCTCGTCACTAATTCACTGCCTTTTGCACTAGCGGCGAACTACGTTCAATTTCATTCTGATGTCTGATTCTACTATGTCACACGCTTTCCTTCTTTGCCACTACTAAAGCAAACGTGTGCAAGATTGTATGTTACACGCTTTGGAGCATGTGCAAGAACGGATTCAAACTCGAAATCGTCCCTCCAAAAGCCCCAAAATGCACACACGACTTTTATTTCTCCTGCTGTTGTCGTGTCTTCTCTTTACAAATTCTTCAACGCTCAGAATACTGAAAACGGCATCCCAGACTACAGTACTGTTTCCATACGCGAGTTTAGCTTCCCTTGGAAAGTGGCTAGCTCAGGAGGCCTGTTAGTCTGAAACTAGAAGGACAGAGTTCTGAACATAGATGACAAAGACCCCGGAAAGAACAAACATTTCGCGGATGCAGACACAGAATGACGTCATGAAGAATGGAATGCTTCAAAAGATACAGACTGACGATGACTGTGACGTCATTCACATATACCGAGACGTCATTCATAGTTGTTCGTTCACTTTCGTCAAAAAGTAGATCTCTCCACAATGGCTGCTCCTGTGTTTAGGTTTATCAAGCGTGAGTACGCAAAACGTTTTTGTTCTCTCCTCTGTTGAAGCTGTGAGACATAATCGCCATTACGAGCTAGTCGTGTGACAGAGAGTGTTCTTGCACACTCGACTGCTGCTGTTTCACTCCGGCGAAAGCCGTCGTGAAACATCTACAGTCTCGTGTGCAAGAAAACTCTCTGTCACACGACTAGCTCGTAATAGCGGGTAATGATTGCTAGCTTTCATGTCTTAAGGGGAGAGGTGACACGAAAAATTTCTACTGGTTGCAATATTTGTATGTATTATCAAGCAAAAACACATAAAAAGACTCTTTTGTGCAATTTTTTTGCCTGTGGATCTTTTAATGGGTAAAAATGCTTGGGGGGAAAAAATTAGTAGTCTACCACAAGTAGATGGGATGTGAAGATCATCGCCGTGTGGTTACCGTCCTTGAAAATCACATTCTGAGAAAATTGCATTTGAAAGTTTGTGAAGTGTTTTGCTGCGCACAGTGAAGACAGATTGACAAACCAAGAGTATGTGTGCATGCGGGTACTTTTCACTGACATTTTCTTATACTCCAAGTGCTCTTCACAATCCCCTATCAGTCCAAAGTTGCACATATGGACATCAGACTGTTGCTATAACACTCAATGAAACATCAAGTACAATGATTATGATCAGCTGGAAAAAAGGCGTGTGGAATTTTACTTGCTACTCTTGATGTTCTCAGTTTTATCGCAGGAGCAGACATATCGGTTTCTGCTAATTCTTGTTTCCATTGCACAAAAAGTGGCCGATTTTTGATCGGAAATTGCTTCGAAGTAAGCATTATTTTTTCCAAAACTCATGGAACTTTGCCTTTAGGCAGGACGTCAGTCGGGCTTCTGCCAAAATAAACTCTAGACATAATGTTTCCCTGACAATTTCAAGGGATTCAATGATCTAGAGGGAGAAAAGTATATACATTTCTTATTGGTGAAATAGAGTCGGGATGAAATCCAAAAGATTTAGCCCAACATTTGATTCACCGGAAAATGCACCTAGTTGTTGCATTCCTTGAATGAGAAAAGTTGGATTTTGCAACGAAGCAAATATCTAAGTCAAAATATCATTGTTTCACCAAGAATGAGATACATGAGTGGGAGATGGGTCCGAAGTTCGATTAGCAGTACTTTAGGATGTAACTGGGACAGTCAAGGTGGAGTTTATGTGAGATAAACAAGGCCTGACGTCCTACCTCAGTACCTGTTATTCAGGCGTCGTGGACTCGACATTCACACCGACCGCTAGCTTATTTTTCTTCGTTGCTCGATCTGCCGCAAGTTGTAACTTCCCCTGCCTCTTGCATGATAGACACCCGCCGAATTTATCTTTTAGAGGCCGAGTTGGGAGAAATATCGCTGTTTGAGACGTCGAACCGATTCGAAATAAGGTTCGCGTGTTTATGCGGATGTGGTGCGCGCGAATGCGCAGAACTACTTCCCGGCTGAAAGTTATTGGAAATGACCAATCAGCGAATAGATTTTCAAAGGTAAAGGTCACTTTCCAAATATGGAACATTTTGCAAGTGAAAGTAGCCTTCGCCAGCTCTTGTGTTGCGGCCGTTGAGGGACACAAACGGGCTTTATTTCCATGACTGTGACATCGTCAACAAACGGAAATTCCCGCTGAGTACGCTGCATGCAATAACTTTGACAAACTCATCGACATGTTGCTGCTGCTCTGCCATGAACAAAATCGATTTTTGTTATAAGTCTGCATATTTTTAGCATTCACTCACTTTGCAAATCATCACTTTATTGAAAAAAGAGGATGAAATTGACAAAATAAACATGCAGTTATTCTAGGGTGTTCAAGCTGCCTAAAAATGATAAAAACCCAAATCACATCATGGGACCATTTTGGATCAAAATTCCGTGCCACCTCTGCCCTTAATCCATGTAGTGTAGTCAATTGTAGGGGTTCCATGGTGACATTGTTATCAGGATGAAAAGAAAAGTTATCTGAAAAATATGATTTATTTCTTTTCAGGTGACGATGATTACGAGGATCAAGTTGGGCCTGGCGTGGAGGGTGAACGGGGCTCCAAGCTGGTGTCTGACAGACAAATGAAAATACAGCTGGAGCTTGTGCATCCGTTGGTGATGTTTCCCTTACCATCGCCCCAGCTACCAGTACATCAGCTAAAGGGGGTAAAACACTGACTCAGAAGAGAAGGCCTGATGGAACAAAAAATCAGAAGAAAATGCCTTGGAAAAAAGAGGAAATTGCTGCAGTTGAGAAACATTTGGCTGCATGTTTTTCAATGAATAAAGTCCCGCAAAAACTTAAAGCAGAAAGATGCAAACAGGCAGAAAGTAGTGTTCTAAAGCACAGATCCTGGAAGGACATTAAATACTGTGTCTACAATCGTCTCAAGCAAATAAGGTCAAAGTAGGTACCCATAATGGTCAGAAGTTGCAAATGAGAGACTGATCTCTTGAGAGCGCTAACTGGTGAAGGGTCAGCTCTAGGGAAAACTTTTGAGTTGAGATTAAAGGCCTTACTCTGTATTTGTTGAGGCAGCTTACATCATCTTGGTTTGCAGCTGGTATTTCTGCCACATGGCATAAAGGAAACTGAAAGTATGGATTGGTAGGTTTGTCAAAATTGTTGGCTGTAAACACAATCCCATGTTGAGAAAAAACAAACACCAAAAACAACACTTCACATCTGCAGGTTTTATTAAATCTTACATTCTTATGTTATAATAATTATGAAAGTCACGGCATTGTACATCAAAAAAGAAAGTTGATTTGGCTTGCAAATCTCATCATGCCATATTTAATCTAGCATTTTCCTGGAATATTGTTTTCTTTGATTTGATTTTGACAGACTGTGACACACCTCTAATGAGGAGTCTTAATTTGAAAAAAAAAATTCAATCTTTATCTATTAGGGCAAATTCTGTTGAAAAGCTCTTTTTATGCTATTTCTTTGATTGGTTTTTCACAGTGTGGCTAAAGTGTTAAGCTGTCGGCAAAAATCTTATTTTAAGTGGGTTATTTTTATTTTTGTATTTGATTTGCTACAATGAGGCAGTATTCCAGGGAACACCCTAATAGAATGGGTTTCTGAAAAATAATGAGGTTACAATTTATGCCTCCAATTCTTGTGTTGAACAAGGCGTGTGTGTATGTTTTAATTTTTAATTTCTCAGAAATTAAAAGTAATTACTATTACAAAAGGGCAGGTTTGTACATAGAAAGTAAAAAGACTTCTCTTCACTCTTTGGGATAATAGAGAGATTAAGAAGCACTACCACGTTCGTTTCGTTGGCATTTTCGGTTGTAAAACGTCACACCTTTTTGAGTACACGTGACTTCCGATCTCTACGAACAGAAATTCGCTTCGCCAAGAGAAACGAAATTCGTAGAATTGGTCATTCTGACGAAAGTGACTTCGGTCGCGTTTTATATTCGAATAGTCATAAAATATGCCTACCTTGTGTAATCGATGTATGCTCTGACATCTTTAGGCGCGATTTATCATTGAAATGTTTTTAAAAATCAAGTTTAAAAAGCCGTAAAGCAGGCTTGAATTGGGTAAGTGAGTGACTGAGCAGACGAAAGAAATTTCAAGATGGCGACCCAAACATCAGGCCGACTCAACTTTTCAGTTGGCTGGTCAAGCCGCCTAGAGGAGAAAAATGCATGAAGCAGTTAAAGTTTATGATGTGTTGAGTTGTGGCCTGAGTATCTGATGCGTTTCAGCAGAAGTGAGGCAGCTGGTATTATCTGATCGACACTTCTGAACCGGTGCGACCAGCGAAACAAAATTCTTCTGTCCTCTTAACCGCTGTACTAGCGACACATGGTGTTCCCCCGCCGAGTGTCTTTTGCAACCACGAAAATGCCAACCATATGAATGTGGTAGCCCTTCTTAAAGTCTCTAATGTAAAAAAAAAAACTAAAAAAAAAACTGAGAGAGTATGATTGTAATGTTCACTAAAATGCATGACTTAAATTTTAGTTGCTTTGCCTTGAGAATCTCAGCATGTTATTTGTAAGCTAGAATTTTGCTGAAATATTAGTTTCTTTGATTTTTGTTTTGTTTGTGTTATCATTTTGCTTTGTTTATTATTTAATTTGCTACAATTAGATTTATTTGAGTGAACACCCTGTCAGAATGGGTTTCTGAAAAATAATGGGGTTACAATTTCTGCATCCTATTTTCATGTTAAAATAGACGTTAGTATGCAGTTTTGATTTTATCCAGCTTTTTTTCTGTGAAATTATTTGTAATACTTATTAAGGGCAGTATTGTAC
The DNA here is from genome assembly GCF_037325665.1 of Littorina saxatilis. Taxonomy (NCBI): domain Eukaryota; kingdom Metazoa; phylum Mollusca; class Gastropoda; order Littorinimorpha; family Littorinidae; genus Littorina; species Littorina saxatilis. Next base: position 50,765 of record NW_027126699.1, on the reverse strand, counting down.
ATAGAAAGTAAGAAAAGAAAACACAACTCTTCACCCTTTGGGATATGTACGGTTGAAATGCAAAACTTACATTTCAGTTGACTTGGCTTGAACATCTCGCTGTGTTATATTTTAGCTAGAATTTTGCTGAAATATCATTTTCACTATTTTATTTTGAAGGACTGTGTCACACGTCTTGGCGGGAAAATCTCCTATCGTAATACTGTGAGGGGAAAATCTGTTTAAAATTAACTATATTTATGTAATGTTTCTTTGCTGTTTGAAAATATGTAACTAAAGTGTTCAGCGGTCAGCAAAAATCTTATTTTAAGTTTTTTTTGGTGTATTTGTTTGATTTGCTACAATAAGGGTGTGCATTCAAGTGAACACTCGGCCAGAATGGGTTTGTGAAAAAGAATGTTACAGTCATGCATCCAATTTCTATGCTGACATTTTTTTGCATGGGTGTTTCTTTTTTTAAATAAACTTCAATCAATCTTATGTTTTTAGTGATAATGTGATAATGTGTATACACATTTAGGGCTGTTTTTCAGTATTAATAACATGTTCTGTTTGATTAAGGGTATTCAGCTGGTATTTCCTTGTTTTTACTACCTATTTTATTCATGTTTTTATTACTTAATTAGTGGAAGAATCTGTTGTAATGTATGTTTGATGGTGTATGCTTTTAATCAAGCGTTGCTGACTATGAATGTAGATGTAAATGCTTGTATAACTGTGTTTGAATTTTAAATGTGTCAAGCGCAAAGAGCATAATTGTAAAGT
>NW_027126699.1:0-45000 GCF_037325665.1 Littorina saxatilis | reverse complement strand
CCAATTAGCTTTGATAGACATTAAGCAAAGCAAAAATTAAATATAGAAAAAAATGTACAACTGGTCCGTATTAGGAGCCTGGGCGCCTAATATTGACCAGTTAAGATGCCTTCACGAATCACGGTAAAAAAAAACCATATTATACTTAAAAAAAACACGAAACAACTTGGTGTGCAAGTCGGTCTAATTCAAATGTTCTTCAGATTTACTAGTTTTGGTTCGAGGAGAAAATTCTTTGAAGCACAACAGGGAACGAAAGAGACTCATACTGAAACCAGCCTTTATCTGTTCTTTTCTTCTATTTGGTGAAGGTGGTCCAAACTAGGGGTTACACACATATTTTGAGATGTTGCCATTATCTTGTGTTTGCACTAGAAACTCGGGGGCAAAACTGATAAAATGTTACGAATAAAGTCTAAGCTGTCACATTTAACAATGTTTGTGGGTTAAAAGCTTTGTCTGTGGACAGAAACTAGTCTGTTTTAAGCGTCACATTTAAAGTGAACGCTACCAAGAGTGTAACATAGAAAAGGCCTAACGATTTTGCGGTTTGTGCGTCTGCAACTGTTTTGACCTGTGCAAGTTATCCATAGGGGGGGTAAATGCAGAAAATGAAACTGTTTTGATTTCTCTAGTACCGTTATTTTGTCTGAACAGGAGGTGGTCCATATTAGGAGCCGGTCAATATAAAGGGCCTTTCCCCTTGTTGTTTCCCCTTGTTGTTTCCCCTTGTTGTTTCCCCTTGTTGTTTCCCCTTGTTGTAAAACATAGGTTTCAGAAATGAAATTAGCCAAGATTCAAAATCAAAACTATGCATGTTTTCCTTCTAATTTGATCACTCCCAAAGAAGAAAAGGGGCCCGAACGGGAACGAATGACAGACCAGGGAAAGAAAGAGACAAAGGCCAATGAACACAAAGAAGAAAAGGGGCCCGAACGGGAACGAATGACAGACCAGGGAAAGAAAGAGACAAAGGCCAATGAACACAAACACGCTAAACGAGCAACAACTAAAATCTCGACATTTACGAAATAAGCAATAATAAAAAGAGAGACAAAATGTTCGCTTCAAAAGCACAACGTCATATTTCGTTTTCTACACTGACAGCAAAATATATTATTATACTGTCTCTGCTCAACAAACTACCAATCATCATAGACCTTCTCTTGTTGCAAAGTAATGTATAAGCATGAGAAAGAAGCCATCACTGGGCTTTAAACTATCATTCAAAAAAGTAATTCTTTAGTTGCAAAATAAATCAGACAGAAGCAGTCACGGGTCTTTAAACTATCAATCACAATAGTCATACACTTGTTTCATAAAAGCACCAGACAGAAGCAATGACTGGGCTATACAATATAAATCAAACAAGTCAAAATCTAAACAGGTACTCAATGACGTCAAAAAAGTCATTCTTTAGTTGCAGAACACACCAGACTGAAGCAGTCACTGAGCTATAATAATAAGCTATCAATAAAAAAAAGCCTTTTTAAGTTGCAGCCAATACTAGACACTGGGCTCTAATACACCATACATCAAAATAGTCATGCTCTAGTTGCATTTAACACCAGACAGAAGCAGCCACTGGGCTATAAACTACACATCAAAATGGGCATGCTCTAGTTGCATTTAACACCAGACAGAAGCAGCCACTGGGCTATAAACTACACATCAAAATAGTCATGCTCTAGTTGCATTTAACACCAGACAGAAGCAGCCACTGGGCTATACACTACACATCAACATAGTCATGCTCTAGTTGCTATAACATCAGACATAAGCAGCCACTAGGCTATACACTATAAATCAAAACAGTCATGCTCTAGTTGCATTTAACATCAGACAGAAGCAGCCACTGGGCTTCAAACTACACATCAAAATAGTCATGCTCTAGTTGCTATAACACCAGACAGAAGCAGCCACTGGGCTTCAAACTACACATCAAAATAGTCATGCTCTAGTTGCATTTAACATCAGACAGAAGCAGCCACTGGGCTATAAACTACACATCGAAATAGTCATGCTCTAGTTGCTATAACATCAGACATAAGCAGCCACTGGGCTATAAACTACACATCAAAATGGTCATGCTCTAGTTGCATTTAACACCAGACAGAAGCAGCCACTGGGCTTCAAACTACACATCAAAATAGTCATGCTCTAGTTTCACAAAACATCAGACAGAAGCAGTCTCTTGTCTATAAACAATCAATCAAAAGCGTCATGCTTTCGTTGCATAAAACATGAGCCAGGAGCACTCAGTGTGCTTTCAACTAGATCTGGTCTAGTTGCCTAATACACCAGTTACAATCAGTCACTGCTCTGTAAAACAAGAAAAGCAAATGCTTGATACAACCCCCCTCCAATAGAAGACTGTCTCCCTTTTAAGACCCTGTCTTCTCAGCATTGTTGGTCATCATCTCTGTAAGCTTACCCCCATTTTAAGACTCTGTCTTCTCAGCATTGTTGGTCATCATCTCTGTAAGCTTACCCCCATTTTAAGACCCTGTCTTCTCAGCATTGTTGGTCATCATCTCTGTAAGCTTACCCCCATTTTAAGACCCTGTCTTCTCAGCATTGTTGGTCATCATCTCTGTAAGCTTACCCCCATTTTAAGACTCTGTCTTCTCAGCATTGTTGGTCATCATCTCTGTAAGCTTACCCCCATTTTAAGACCCTGTCTTCTCAACATTGTTGGTCTTCATCTCTGTAAGCTTACCCCCATTTTAAGACCCTGTCTTCTCAGCATTGTTAGTCATCATCTCTGTAAGCTTACCCCCATTTTAAGACTCTGTCTTCTCAGCATTGCTGGTCATCATCTCTGTAAGCTTACCCCCATTTTAAGACTCTGTCTTCTCAGCATTGTTGGTCATCATCTCTGTAAGCTTACCCCCATTTTAAGACTCTGTCTTCTCAGCATTGTTGGTCATCATCTCTGTAAGCTTGCCCCCATTTTAAGACTCTGTCTTCTCAGCATTGTTGGTCATCATCTCTGTAAGCTTACCCCCATTTTAAGACCCTGTCTTCTCAGCATTGTTGGTCTTCATCTCTGTAAGCTTACCCCCATTTTAAGACCCTGTCTTCTCAGCATTGTTGGTCATCATCTCTGTAAGCTTACCCCCATTTTAAGACCCTGTCTTCTCAACATTGTTGGTCTTCATCTCTGTAAGCTTACCCCCATTTTAAGACCCTGTCTTCTCAACATTGTTGGTCTTCATCTCTGTAAGCTTACCCCCATTTTAAGACTCTGTCTTCTCAGCATTGTTGGTCTTCATCTCTGTAAGCTTACCCCCATTTTAGGACCCTGTCTTCTCAGCATTGTTGGTCATCATCTCTGTAAGCTTACCCCCATTTTAAGACCCTGTCTTCTCAGCATTGTTGGTCATCATCTCTGTAAGCTTACCCCCATTTTAAGACTCTTTCCTTTTTCAGATCTGATTTTTCTCGGATTCGTCACGTCTTAAAAGGAAGGTTCCAGTGTACACCAGTGTACAATACTTGCTGTTCTACCCAGTGGACACCAGTGTACCGTACCAGAGACATAGATAGTATGTATGTCTCTGACATTACTTGCTGTTCTACCCTCGTAACATGGTGTCCAAGATACTGTTGATTTCCCATTAATTGCCCCAAACTTGATCCTATAATGAGACCTGACATATCAAATCATTAAGTTATTCAACCTAAAGAATATCCCAGAAACAAACTTGCCCCACCCTCAAACCCTTCCCCGCCACCATCACTGACCTCATTCTCAACACCCTCCAAATATTAAGATAAAGAAATAACAACATAAAATCAAAGATAATTTGTTTGGACCCAGTTGCATCCCAGTTGACAGGATGGACATTGGGCTGGTCAAGATACACAATCTGTACTCAGAAACTTGTTTCTGACACAATGTTATTTACTTACAACGACACCAGACAAAAGCAGTCACTGTGACAGTCATTATTTATGCATTACAAAAAGCTTTAAACAAACAATCAATATAGTAACAGGTCGCTGTGACAGTCATCATGTATGCATTGCAAAAAGCTCTACACAATTAATCCAAATAGTAACCAGTCACTATGGTATTAGCAATCATTATGTATGCATTACACACAGCTATAAACAGTCAATTCAAAAACTAAGAGGTCAACGTGACAGTCATTATGTATGTTAGACGGGCACAGTGGCCACGTGACAGTCATTATGTATGTTAGACGGGCACAGTGGCCACGTGACAGTCATTATGTATGTTAGACGGGCACAGTGGCCACGTGACAGTCATTATGTATGTTAGACGGGCACAGTGGCCACGTGACAGTCATTATGTATGTTAGACGGGCACAGTGGCCACGTGACAGTCATTATGTATGTTAGACGAGCACAGTGGCCACGTGACAGTCATTATGTATGTTAGACGGGCACAGTGGCCACGTGACAGTCATTATGTATGTTAGACGGACACAGTGACCACGTGACAGTCATTATGTATGTTAGACGGGCACAGTGGCCACGTGACAGTCATTATGTATGTTAGACGGGCACAGTGGCCACGTGACAGTCATTATGTATGTTAGACGGGCACAGTGGCCACGTGACAGTCATTATGTATGTTAGACGGGCACAGTGGCCACGTGACAGTCATTATGTATGTTAGACGAGCACAGTGGCCACGTGACAGTCATTATGTATGTTAGACGAGCACAGTGGCCACGTGACAGTCATTATGTATGTTAGACGGGCACAGTGGCCACGTGACAGTCATTATGTATGTTAGACGGGCACAGTGGCCACGTGACAGTCATTATGTATGTTAGACGGGCACAGTGGCCACGTGACAGTCATTATGTATGTTAGACGGGCAGTGACCACGTGACAGTCATTATGTATGTTAGACGGGCACAGTGGCCACGTGACAGTCATTATGTATGTTAGACGGGCACAGTGGCCACGTGACAGTCATTATGTATGTTAGACGGGCACAGTGACCACGTGACAGTCATTATGTATGTTAGACGGGCACAGTGACCACGTGACAGTCATGATGTATGTTAGACGGGCACAGTGGCCACGTGACAGTCATTATGTATGTTAGACGGGCACAGTGACCACGTGACAGTCATTATGTATGTCAGACGGGCACAGTGGCCACGTGACAGTCATTATGTATGTTAGACGGGCACAGTGACCACGTGACAGTCATTATGTATGTTAGACGGGCACAGTGGCCACGTGACAGTCATTATGTATGTTAGACGGGCACAGTGACCACGTGACAGTCATTATGTATGTTAGACGGGCACAGTGACCACGTGACAGTCATTATGTATGTTAGACGGGCACAGTGGCCACGTGACAGTCATTATGTATGTTAGACGGGCACAGTGACCACGTGACAGTCATTATGTATGTTAGACGGGCACAGTGGCCACGTGACAGTCATTATGTATGTTAGACGGGCACAGTGGCCACGTGACAGTCATTATGTATGTTAGACGGGCACAGTGACCACGTGACAGTCATTATGTATGTTAGACGGGCACAGTGGCCACGTGACAGTCATTATGTATGTTAGACGGGCACAGTGACCACGTGACAGTCATGATGTATGTTAGACGGGCACAGTGACCACGTGACAGTCATTATGTATGTTAGACGGGCACAGTGGCCACGTGACAGTCATTATGTATGTTAGACGGGCACAGTGACCACGTGACAGTCATTATGTATGTTAGACGGGCACAGTGGCCACTGTGACAGTCATTATGTATGTTAGACGGGCACAGTGACCACGTGACAGTCATGATGTATGTTAGACGGGCACAGTGACCACGTGACAGTCATTATGTATGTTAGACGGGCACAGTGGCCACGTGACAGTCATTATGTATGTTAGACGGGCACAGTGACCACGTGGCAGTCATTATGTATGTTAGACGGGCACAGTGGCCACGTGACAGTCATTATGTATGTTAGACGGGCACAGTGGCCACGTGACAGTCATTATGTATGTTAGACGGGCACAGTGACCACGTGACAGTCATTATGTATGTTAGACGGGCACAGTGACCACGTGACAGTCATTATGTATGTCAGACGGGCACAGTGACCACGTGACAGTCATTATGTATGTTAGACGGGCACAGTGGCCACGTGACAGTCATTATGTATGTTAGACGGGCACAGTGGCCACGTGACAGTCATTATGTATGTCAGACGGGCACAGTGACCACGTGGCAGTCATTATGTATGTTAGACGGGCACAGTGACCACGTGACAGTCATTATGTATGTTAGACGGGCACAGTGGCCACGTGACAGTCATTATGTATGTTAGACGGGCACAGTGGCCACGTGACAGTCATTATGTATGTTAGACGGGCACACTGACCTAGTGGATAAGACATCGGCCTCCTAATCCGAAGGCCGTGAGTTCAAATCCCGGCCGCGATCGCCTGGTGGGTTAAGGATGGAGATTTGTCCGATCTCCTAGGTCAACTTATGTGCAGAGCTGCTAATGCCTTATCCCTCTCCCCGTGTACACGCAAGTACAAGACCAAGTACGCACGCAAAAGATCCTGTAATCCATGTCAGAGTTCGGTGGGTCATAGAAACACAAAAATACCCAGCATGCTTCCCCCAAAAGCGGCGTATGGCTGCCTGAATGGCAGGGTAAAAACGGTCAAACACGTTAAAACCCACTGACGTACCAAACACGAGCTACTATACTATATGAGCTCACGCTTTGGCAGGGAGACAACTCCGTCAATGCAGAGCAGTTGCTTGTGACAAGGGGGATGACTGTGTCACTCTGTTACACAAAACAGTCAATCACAAATGTCAAAAGGAGCAACTAATCAAAACAATCAATCACAACAGTCAGAAGCAGTCATTACTCTATAAACAGTTATTTAACATAGTCACAAACAGTTATTATTCTATAAAAGTTAGTAAAAACAAAAAGCCACAGGCAGTCAAAATTGTACTAACAGGCAATAAAAAAAAGTCAAAAGCAGTCATTACTCTACAAACTGTCAATGGAAATGGTCACACGCAGTCATTACTGCATAAACAGGCAATCAAAAAGTCACAAGAAGTCATTATTCAATAAACTGACATTCAATGTCATTTTCCGGCTTCATCAAGCACCTGACAAACTGTCAATCAAAGTAGTCAGTGTGTATAGTCAACTAAAACACCAGACAGAAACAGGCACTATGAAACAAACGTTCCATTAAAGTATTATTCCATGGGTGAAAATAATTACCACAAAAGAAGAAGAAGAAGAAGAAAACAGTCACCGTTGTTTAAACTGTAAATAAAAATAAAAATTCTCCAATCGCAAAACACATGAACTGGAGGAAGTTACTAGTCCACAGACTGTCAAACTAACTAGTCCTTTTTAAAAAAAATATATCAAATCACAATCCAGAATAAGTCAAAGATCTTTAAACTATCAATCCAACCAGTCACATCTTGTGGTGTATAAAATGCTCGCCACAAGCAGTTGGTCTGCTGGGTCAGGTTCCTGTGAAAACAGTTATTGTTCTGTCGCTTAAAATGACGAGCACAGTCATTATTGGTTTTCACGCACTGCGGCTCAGAAGGTGGTGCGTTTTCTTTCTTTAATAACTCACTGATTTGTGTGCACAACAGAACAACTCACAGTGATGTACATAGCGATGTCCAGGTAGTCACTTTTTACATGTCACTCATCAGAACTGTGAAACACATCACAACTGTGAAACACAACAGAACAACTCACAGTGATGTACATAGCGATGTCCAGGTAGTCACTTTTTACATGTCACTCATCAGAACTGTGAAACACATCACAACTGTGAAACACATCACAACTGTGAAACACAACAGAACAACTCACAGTGTTGTGGCAATGTCCGTGTGGTCACTCTTCACATGTCACTAACACTCAATGTCAATTTGAAGCGACCAGTACATTTTGAAAGGTTTCTAAAAAAGTTGTTTTTGTTCAATAGTTGTGTTTTCGAATTGCTCTATCGTTCACCACATGCTGTGTACGTGTATGAACACATGGCAGAGAATTCTTGCATGTTCTGCACTGTGATGAAACCACCACCACCACCATCCTATCCCCCCCCCCCCCCCCCCCAACTCCCTGACATTTTGATATCTATCCGTCTCAGTATGAGTCACTGAATGGAAACACGGGAGCTAGAGTACAGATGTACCGTAAAGTGCGTGGTGAACTCTGCAAAAGAAAGTGGTGAAGCAAAGTCATAATCAGTGACGTCATTGTAATGACGCTGTTTGTGATTTGACGTCATGAAAGTAGCAAGTGGATGTGACTGGGACCAAAATAACTCTTCTTGGTTGAATTTTTATCTGCGTAATATTACTAATAAAGAGAAGGAAGAGTTGCTCTCCCTGCAGTCAGTCACACACCTGTCGTCCCAGGTAGACACAGACAGCAGGTGAACGGCTGACAGTTGCTTTACATTGTCAGGTAATGGCGTTGTCACCTGCACAGCCCTTTGAAATGGAATTTTGACGTTGTTTGACAGGTGCACCAGGTAGACAAAAACCGGACAGGTAATTTACAGGTAAACAAAAGTCGTCGTCAGCAGCGCAATGCTTTCTCCAGTCCGGCAGAGCTCAGCAGAGACGTGTGGTGTGGTTCGATTGGAGAAAATGTTTCCCGAAAGTAGGTAGAAAAATACCCAAAAAAAACTCACAGGTAAAAAGACGTACTGAGCGCAGGTTGGAACGTTGTCGTTGTGGTTGTCAGACACGGCCAGGTGGGGAGAGGGAGGGGGGGGAGTGTATTGAGCAGAGAGGGTTTAGATAAGGGAAGGAAGTCGAGAGATGACGGTTAGGGTTGTTGTAGCGACGCTGATGGCGACGTTGTCGTCGTAGGCGTTGTTGATGATGTAGTGAAGGTGGTGGCTGTTGTTGCAGAGAGGTGGAGAGGATGGTGGCGGTGGTTGTGGTGGTGGGGGTTGGCGTGGTGGTGGTGACGAGGTGTGAGAGTCGCACAGTGTCCGTGTCGCCGTCTGTCAGTCAACATTCTTCACGTAGATCACCTGTGACGTGGCGCGGGAAAAACTCCGCAGTCTGCCGATAAGGTTAGCATTACGACCATAACCAGCCTCCAAGTAGACCACGACCTTTCTTTCCAACCCCCAGACCGTCCCCTCATTCACCACGGTGACGGCGTCTTCACCGCCACCCGTCGCCCCTGTCGCTGTGGCTGGCCAGGCGTTCTCCGCCACCCGCCTGATGGCGTCTCTGTCGTCACGTGACACCTGCCGCGTGGGGATATCCGCTGACTGCAGGCCCCGGATGAAGGGTGCGGGTGAGGAGTAGTTACCGTCAGGTGTGTTTGTTCCGCAGTCTATCTCACTCCCTGTGACGAACACGTCGTTGTACTTCAGGCCGGGGGCGGCGTTGTCACGGCGACCTGTAACATCAACCACATCGTCAACACCATCGTCGACTAATGGCGGCGCTCGTCACGCGGTGGTCAACTACAACGACGACAACAACGTCAGCGACAGCAACGACAACAGTAAAACACACTGAGTATGCAGCAACAACGGCAACACCAACCACATCCACAACATCACTGTTAGCCTCTACAACACCAACACCAACGTCGGCCACAACATCATCAGCGGCAAGACAACCTGGAAAAAAATTGAAAACAAAACTCGAGTTTTATGTTATTTACAGACACCAAAGTCAGACACACCCTGTCCCGTGGTGGCGTGATGACGTCTTTTTACTGTGACGTCATCGAGTTTGAAGTCAGCGACATGGAGATACAGGCAGTACCTGCATTCAAGAAAAAGACGTCATCGCCATTGTGTTACAATCACGACTCGCACTTTGCGGTAACACGTGAAATAAAACATCTGTCATTCTTATTTCATTCCTTCTAATCAGAGAGAGAGACAGACAGAGAGAGAGAGAGAGAGAGAGAGAGAGAGAGAGAGAGAGAGAGAGAGAGAGAGAGAGAGACTGACCAACATGCAGGTCGTGCAGCAAGACACGTGCCACCTGCTTGCCGCACTCCTCACACCGCCATGGATAGATGCTAGCCTTATGTTCCTGTTTGCCCCAGTAGTGTTCGATGGTGATGAGCGGGGGGCCGTCACACGGCGGGGCGACGGGCGGCACGCTGTAGGCAGGCACCCTTCTGTCCTTCATGTCACTGGCCTTCTCCACCTCCCTGACGACGGAGGGCGGCGAGCGCAGCGGTTCCGTCAGCATCCTGACGTTGTCCTGCAGGTCGGCAGGTATGTCCAGCTTCACCCCCGCTGCCCAGAGATTGACTCTGACCCCGCGATGATGTAGCGTCTTGACGATAGAGGACACGTGGTCGCTGCAACACAACAGACAGGTGTGTTAATTATCGGCAGGTACACAGGTATGACTAGGACCGCGCCCGCTGCCCAGAGCATGACTCTGACCCCGCGTTGTTGTAGCTTCCTGACGATGGAGGACACGTTGTCGCTGCAACAGAACAGACAGGTGTATTAACGACCGACAGGTAGACAGATATGTCCAGCTTGACCCACGCTGCCCAGAGATTGACTCTGACCCCGCGTTGTTGTAGCATCTTGACGATGGAGGACACGTGGTCACTGCAACAGAACAGAAAGGTGTGTTAATAACCGGCAGGTAGACAGGTACGTGTGTTGTAAAGTATTAACGATGAAGGACACATGGTCAATAAAACACAACAGACAGGTGTGTTAATTATCGGCAGGTGTCTAGGTAAACGAGGCGTAACGTCTTGACGCGGATGGAGGAAACGTGGTCACTGGAACACAACAGATACAGGCAGGTAAGTGTGTTGTAACTTCTTGAAGACGCAGGAGACGTGGTCACTGAAACACAACTGACAGGTGTGTTAGTTACCGCTACGAAGTGTAACACCTTCCATTTGTTGTAACATCTTTCAATGGAGAAGACGTGGTCACTGCCACTTAACAGAGAAGTGTGTTAACTAATGACCGGCAGGAAGACATGCACGACCAGTATCAGCCTGGTTGAGTTCCCGTCTTGATGAGCACAGGTAGGTAAACAGACAGGTGTGTTAATGACCAGCAGGTAGACAGGTACGACCAGTATCAGCCTGATTGAGTGTCCGTCTTGATGAGAGCACAGGTAGGGAAACAGACAGATGTGCTAATGTTCTGTAGGCCGGTGTAACAAATGTCCATTAATGCAATGAAGCCATACATGGCACCACACTGCTCACTTCATGTTTCTCTCGTGAAGATCTACATGCTCCCCTCAGTGTTGCACACTCGATGTCATGATTGTATTCGGGTGTTTCCGTTTATAGCTACGAAAATGCACGAAGAATAACGGTTCCAACCGTACTGGCAATGTGAACCGGTATTTTGTCTGCAAACCGGTTTTTCGGATACCGCTACAGCTCTAACACACACGCACGCACGCACGCACGCCCACGCACACACACACACACACACCACACACACGCGCGCGCGCACACACACACGCTCGCGCGCGAAAGAGAGGGACGGAGATCACCAAACCAGAGACAGTGGAGTACGCAGTGTACTCTACAGTCTCTGACCAAACCGTCACGTAACAATTAACCCCGTATGCAAAAACATAATGTATGACAGTCACATCAGACCAGATCACTTTTTAAGAAATCGCCCGCAAACAAAGTTAGCGTACACAAGCCAAGGTAATGTTGAACTTTGGCGTGATAAATTCATAGCTCCCAATCCAGTGGCCTTTTTGGCTTATTTTTGATACAAGTCCCTTTAATCAAACCAAGGAATATTTATCGTGAAATTCATTGACGGATCGAGCTCCCAATTAAGCAGAATGAATGAATTCGGTCATTTGATCGAAGATAATGACGAGAAAATGCAGACGAAATATCGACAGAGTCGGACAGAGTTGCCTCCTTTCCTTTGAAATGGCGGCTTTGCTGATGCTTTCCTTCAAAAACGCATGCAAAATTGGAGGCTGAAATGCACCTGAATTGTGTGTGAGCTATGAATTTATCACGCTAAAGTTCAACATTACCCAAAATGCTCATTCAATAATAACATCAACTGCCCACAAGAAAGTTAGTCATACAATAGGCTACCTCTGCAAACACCGTCTTAATCCTTGGCCTTACTCTTCAAAGAATCAGAGGTAAACATGATATTCATGTTCAAGTTACAAGTTCCCACATTTTTGGGGGGAACTTGCAAGAGTTAGCGAGCGAAAGTGAAAGAATCGTAATTCTGCGTCCGACCATGCTCGCATTTTTTTAAACCCGCACGCGCGACCTCAAACTAAAGCATGTTTATGTAATATTTTTATATATTTAGTATCTCCACATTATCTGACTGTGTACCTAGTAGTCATAAAAATTAAAAATAAGGAAGTTATGATGCATTTTCGAAGAGCTAGCGAGCGAAAAAGAAAGCATCGGATTTCTGCCTCGGATCAAGTCCGCATGCGCGACCTCAAAATAAAGGATGTACATGTTATATTTTTACATGTCCACCATCTTCACAACATTCTCTGACTTTGTACCAAGGTTTAGATCTTAGAAGTCAAAAATAAGGGAGTTATGTCAACAATGGCGTTTTGCAGCAAACATTTTAGTCTGACAAGGTAAGTGACAAAGCGTTACCCCCCGCGGGTTAGGGGGAAGAATTTACCCGATGGTTCCCAGCATGTCGTAAGAGGCGACTAACGGATTCTGTTTCTCCTTTTACCCTTGTTAAGTCTTTCTTGTATAGAATATAGTCAATTTTTGTAAAGATTTTAGTCAAGCAGTATGTAAGAAATGTTAAGTCCTTTGTACTGGAAACTTGCATTCTCCCAGTAAGGTAATATATTGTACTACGTTGCAAGCCCCTGGAGCAAATTTTTGATTAGTGCTTTTGTGAACAAGAAACAATTGACAAGTGGCTTTATCCCATCTCCCCCCTTTCCCCGTCGCGATATAACCTTCGTGGTTGAAAACGACGTTAAACACCAAATAAAGAAAAGAATTGTCTGACAGGAAATGAAGCTTTCAATAAGACAGTCAGTATCATTCTGTGTACAAGTTACTCTCAGCAGGATTGCAAAGGAATTGATAATGCGAGTCAAAAAGCCATGTAGCACTCCGAATGATTCGCCTTGATGGAGATCATAACTTGTAGTAGTGCTCAGTCAGATTATCTTGGACATGTGTGTTGCCTGTCGGTGATCCTTTCAAATGTGTATCTGAAGTTTCACTTTTACTTTTTTACGTATAATAATGCGTTTGTTAAAGAGTTGTTCTTTGCTACTGGTGACAAGTGGGGGTCAGCTCACACGGACGCAATACAGTCTAGGGGAGAAACTGGTCACAAAGCACCCAGTACATGCCAGAGAGATAGGAGAATCGCCACAATCAAAGAAAATACCACAATCATTCAATAGATATGGAAATGTTAAGATTTATTGTGAAAATGATAGCAAAAATGGCGACCAAAAACGGGAACGCACACTAGGAGTGTCTTTGCCGACTTACCTCCCGTTCTGTGTGGTTGATAATAGTCGTGTCTGTGCTGTTTTTGTTTAAATAGTAGGCTATCTAATAAAACTGATGCAGTTCTTGAAATGTTGCAAATTATTGTTGTCTTTGTGAAATGCGAGTGTTCTGAGGCGTAATCTGCATACGGCTGATGTCACACACAGGGTACCCCACTTCGATCAGCCTATCACTCCAAATGAGCTTTATAGTAGAAAAGCACACTACCAAAACACTGCATAACAGATCTACAAGACTGAGCCAGAATCATTGAAATTTACTTCCTGTATAAAATATTGCAATCAAATTTGTTCACGCCGTCGCACATGCAACGCAGGTTACCCTCGCCTTCGATTTAAAGTAACTCCACTCTGACTGAATTACCATCGAAACGCAGATAACGAACTGATTCGGAGATTACACGCCACACATTTATGATATTTTACACACAAATTTCAACTGTGTTGTTTCGCGATAAACAGCCATAACGAACAAATGTGGCGCCGTCACGTCGCCTCGGAAGGAGAGACGCAGGTTACCAAGAGATTGTTTCCGATACATGTACCTGTCGGATTAAAATCACCGTTTTTCACGAATGAAAGCTCTTTGGCAGATCTGGTGAGTTGGAAACTGTCTATGAATGTTTCATTTAATGTCAAATGCGTACATTCTTGTCGATATTGTTACCTTTGGGCTCATAAATGAAGTCAATTAGGGTCGTGTTTTTCTAAAGTGACTTTTGTCAGCATAGAACTTACTGTGCTTCGATCATTGACTGAGAAGAATCTTCCGATGACACTAGTTCATTTCACTACGCGACTGCAGATCTGCAAGGAATTGGAAACTTATGGCAGGGGAAATAAGCTTAACTGAAGACGAATAAGCGGAGTAACTGTTCTTCAACGGATTGCTCTCACTGATCTAAATATTTAGATCTTGTCGTCTGCTAGTAAGTAGTCTTCGGTCGTGTGAAAGTCACATCTATTTCGACTGTGTGCATCGATCCGTGCAGTGAAATGTTGATCAATGAGGATTTGGCAACATAACTTCGCTAAATGTGCTTCGAGTGTATCTCCCCGTTAATCATTGGAAAACGTCTTTTAACAAGACCATGTTTCGACAGCCCAGACGGGGAGGATCCTCGATAGCTCACAGGGGATATAATCTTTTCCGCCGTTTTTTTCAAGAATCCTTTCAAATGTCCTATTCCAAAAGTACCCTATATGACACGACTCGAGTGGCAAAGAACATTTTCTGCAATTTCTGTCTCAGTCCGTGCAGCCGTTTCGGATCCTATCGTCATCATACAAACATACACACAGACACACATTGTGACAAGAACCAGCTTTAAAAGTTAGATTATACATGTAAGAACCATGTGAACCAGTGATTTTTTCTTATGTACATCAGATACAACAGTATTTCTGCTTTATGAAAAGCTGAATTTTGACCACTTTTCCCCCTTTCTGTCACCAGTACTGAAGAACAACTCTAAAACTTCCATTCATGTCACAGATCGAACACTCGGAACAGTAAACGTGCGCTTTGCATGCAAGAGTTCGAAGCAGAGTTTTCACCCAAAATTAGAGAGCTCTGAAAATCGTGTTTTTTTCTCCGATTAGTAACCCAAAAGAGAAGACATTATACTGATTCCACTGAACAATGTCGAGGAAATCAGTGTCTTGTGCATTTGTTATGTGAGTGTGTGTGTGTGTGTGTGTGTGTGTGTGTGTGTGTGTGTGTGTATCAGACTTGTATCACTGTGTGTGTGTGTGTGTGTGTGTGTGTGTGTGTGCGCATGCGGGGGAGTATGTCAAACTCAAGTGAGCTTTTTCCCCCGGTATAGGGGTGTGTATAGGTTTCGGTCGATGTGTTTGTTTGTTTGTTTGTGTGTTTGTGTGTTTGTGTTCGCATATAGATCTCAAGAAGAAAAGAAAAAATTACAATTATCCCACTGAACAATGTCAAGGAAAACAGTGTGTGTTGTTTATTTGTTGTGTGTGTGTGTGTGTGTGTGTGTGTGTTTTAGGTATGTGATGCATAGAAAAAGTGACATTGTGTGTGTGGGGGGTCAGTGGTCTGCTGGCCCGAAAAACAATTTGAAGGTAAATCAGGACTAGTTATATGTACTTTCTCTCAATGCTCCCCCCCCCCCCCCCCCCCACTAAACTCAATAATTCCAGTAAGTACCTTTTTATTCTGCAAGATGTGTTAGGTGGATGACTTTGTTGCAGGGTATACTAAATAATGACAAAAGGTGAGGTTTTCAGCTCCCAGTCATAAATGACATTACCGTTACCAAATGTGTTTTGCTGTTCTAGTGAATGTGTGTATTTTCTTTTATGAAAAGATATTGAAAAAGGATGACAAATCAGCTTCAGCATTCAGAGTTTGTCTCGATATTTTGTGCAGTTAAATATCAGAACACACAACCTTTTTAGTGTCTCATAAAGGGAAGTAAAAATGAACAGTCCTCACAATTGGGGTGCGGTACCGTGAAACACCCCTTTTAAAGACCTTCATAATTCAACATCTCCCCTATTTTAAGACCTTGCTTTTCACATTGTCTGGTCATAGCCAGGCTATGCAAATTCACCTTCATTTTAAAACTTCTTGCTTTTTAATACCTGATTTTCTCAGATGGGAGGTCGTAAAAGGGGTTCTACTGTATTCTGAAATACGAATTCTGGTTTACTGTTTTAGCTACACTGTAGCTGTTTGTAAAGAAGGATATTTTACAGATTGAGGGGATACTTTCTGCCTCCATAATGATCTTTATGATCTGACACATTGGCTAACAGATTACATGATCATGCTGATATGTAGGAAGTTATATTTATGATCTTTAGGTTTTTGAATTGTGTCTGCCTTGCAGTTGACATTGATGTCTGCCTTCCAGTTCAAGTGTTTAAAAAAACAAGACAACCCCTGAAGCACATTTTCAAACAACATGTCACACAGCAGTTCTGCTTGAAACATCAGTATTGAATAATATATCAAACTGGCCTTTTTGCGGTTAGCACTTGACAGATGCTGCTTCAATACGTCTTGTAAAGGAGAAAATTAGAGATACAGTGGAGCCCTTCTTTTAAGATAATGATAGACAACAAACGCAATTAAAGAAAAGAAGATTGTCTTAGAAAGGAGGTTATAAACATAAATCTTAGAAAGTAATGTCTTAAAAGACAAATGATTAAAAATAAAAGTTAACTGTACAATGCATGGGTAAACTGGGTAGATGTGTAACTGGCACTTTTGCTCATCAGTAGCACTGGAACACATTTTTACACTGGTCAGTGTGTCAGAATGCCAAAAATCTGAAAAGCCTTTGCCCACAGGTATATCCCCCCCCCCCTCCCACCTTTTACTCACACCTGCACTCCATTACATAGATTACAAACACTCTTCTGTAACTCTTTATTTTCACACGTTTTCTTTCATTTGGTTCATGTTTTTCAACCTCATTCGAAGTTTGAATCTGAATCAAGTGTCTTCACTGATGGGTGACTTTCTGTTCATGCTCCAGGACTTCGAGGCACTGCATGGTGCTTGATGACAGCAGGCTCCCACTGGCCCACACACACAGAAGAGATTGACGATGCCCTCGTCCTGGAAGAAGAAGAGGAGGGAAATATCAATAAAGCCGAACGATACGCAGCATTCAGACAGCTTGCATTGTGGAAAGATATTGGCTATTTGGGTGAAGGTGTAACTGTAAGAATCGCCATGTGCAGTTGCTGTGTATGGGTCATAGGAATGACATTATATATATCCAACTGCCAGTACACTGACTTTCTTCCCAGTCGCCTGTATTGAAGTACATTGTGGTGTTAAACGAAGTGCGTTTCTGTATGGGTTGGTTTACCCATACTCTGTATTTGGCATCATTCTGTATTTTGTCATGCTTCATCTCTCAAAGCCCATTGTTTTTTGCTTTTTTGATGTACTGTAAACTACCTTGTAAGCGCCCTCAGTACCTAGTAAACGCCCACCCCCAACATTTGGATCAGTGTTGTCAACATATATTGTGTGTGTTTCTCGCTGAACATTTTAAAAAATTGTTATAGTAATTATAGCAACATATAAACCACTAAGTGTAAACCAAATGCCTCTGTCTGTCCCACTCTCTGTCTCCGGGGCGGGGATATAGCTCAGTTGGTAGCGCGCTGGATTTGTATTCAGTTGGCCGCTGTCAGCGCGAGTTCGATCCCAGGTTCGGCGGAAATTTATTTCACAGAGTCAACTTTGTGTGCAGACTCTCTTCGGTGTCCAAACCACCCCCCGTGTATACTACATTGGGTGTGCACGTTAAAGATCCCACGATTGACAAAAGGGTCTTTCCTGGCAAAATTGCTTAGGCACAGTTAATAATTGTCTACCATACCCGTGTGACTTGGAATAAGGCCGTGAAAGGTAAATATGCGCCGACATGGCTGCAATCTACTGGCCGTATAAAATTTCTTATTCCCCCCTCTGCTTCTTTACCTCTGTAAACTTGTAGAGCTAGTTATTTTTCGATAATGACCCAGCAACCAAACAAATAACGAGCCAGCAACAGCCTGAATCCTCGATAGTGCAATGGGTTGAGAAGCTGTTCTGTTTTGGTACTACTTTTGCGACTGAAAAGTTCCGAACACTCTATACGTACGAAATATACATCTCTGGAGCAAACAATACAAACATACCGCATTTAAATTAACAACTACAAGCCTGAACACATGAATCTCCATATAAAATCCATGAGTTAGGTTGTTTTCTGAATCTAGATCTGCCGTGCACACACCGTTCATCACAAGCAGATTCCCAAGGCAAGTAACTCAAACTCTAGCCGACAAGAGTAGTTCCCCTTCTTTAAACGCAGTTTCTTCGACAACACTGACTGCAATCCGACGGACAGTTTTCGACAATATTTCATTTTATAAACAGATCACACGCAACCAAGTTGCACACATCTCATCAATTTAAACAACATAAAGCGGTTTCATACACTATTTTCCCCAGAAAACTGAACTTCATACAGCAATTAACGTTGGAACACGGGTGCAAAAGTTCGTCTGCTAGTCCCATTTGACGAAAGAACATTATCTAAAACATAAACAGAACACACAATATCTGCCTTTACCGCTACAGCAGAATAACAGCATATCTGTGTACTTGATTTTAGTCTAAAACAGGGAAACTGACAAGAAGTGTTAACAGAATGAAATGATTTGCACGGAACTATACAACCGCGCATTAATCGATCGCATGCGCGGGTTGACTGGTTGAGTGATTCGGATTCGATCAAACTTTCGCACACAAACTCCTGTTTTCTTTGAATAACTGAAGAAAGGAGGAATAAAGAGGTTACACACCTCGTCTCAGTGATTATTAAAAATAATGGTCTCAGTTCGCGGTCATGAAAAAGCTCGCTGAAGCTCGCATTTTTCATGATCCGCTAACTTCGACCATTATTTTTAATAATCACTGAGACTCGGCATGTAACCTCTACATCTCACACGGCATCATTGCAGAGCGCCTAGAACTGTACCCACGGAATATGCGCGATATAAGCCTCTGTCTGTCCCACTCTCTGTCTTCTATCTGCCTCTGTCTGCCCCACTCTCTGTCTTCTGTCTGCCTCTGTCTGCCCCACTCTCTGTCTTCTATGTGCCTCTGTCTGTCCCACTCTCTGTCTTCTATCTGCCTCTGTCTGCCCCACTCTCTGTCTTCTATCTGCCTCTGTCTGCCCCACTCTCTGTCTTCTATCTGCCTCTGTCTGTCCCACTCTCTGTCTTCTATGTGCCTCTGTCTGCCCCACTCTCTGTCTTCTATGTGCCTCTGTCTGTCCCACTCTCTGTCTTCTATCTGCCTCTGTCTGTCCCTCTCTCTGTCTTCTATCTGTCTCTCTCTGTCCCACTCTCTGTCTTCTATGTGCCTCTGTCTGCCCCACTCTCTGTCTTCTATCTGCCTCTCTCTGTCCCACTCTCTGTCTTCTATGTGTCTCTCTCTGTCTTCTATGTGCCTCTATCTGTCCCACTCTCTGTCTTCTATGTGCCTCTCTCTGTCCCACTCTCTGTCTTCTATGTGCCTCTGTCTGTCCCACTCTCTGTCTTCTATGTGCCTCTCTCTGTCTTCTATCTGCCTCTGTCTGTCCCTCTCTCTGTCTTCTATCTGTCTCTCTCTGTCCCACTCTCTGTCTTCTATGTGCCTCTGTCTGCCCCACTCTCTGTCTTCTATCTGCCTCTGTCTGTCCCACTCTCTGTCTTCTATCTGCCTCTGTCTGTCCCACTCTCTGTCTTCTATCTGCCTCTGTCTGTCCCACTCTCTGTCTTTTATGTGCCTCTGTCTGTCCCACTCTCTGTCTTCTATGTGCCTCTGTCTGTCCCACTCTCTGTCTTCTATGTGCCTCTGTCTGTCCCACTCTCTGTGTTCTATGTGCCTCTGTCTGTCCCACTCTCTGTCTTCTATGTGCCTCTGTCTGCCCCACTCTCTGTCTTATATGTGCCTCTGTCTGTCTCACTCTCTGTCTTCTATGTGCCTCTGTCTGTCCCACTCTCTGTCTTCTATGTGCCTCTGTCTGTCCCACTCTCTGTCTTCTATGTGTCTCTGTCTGTCCCACTCTCTGTCTTCTATATGCCTCTGTCTGTCCCACTCTCTGTCTGTCCCACTCTCTGTCTTCTATGTGCCTCTCTCTGTCTTCTATGTGCCTCTCTCTGTCCCACTCTCTGTCTTCTATGTGCCTCTCTCTGTGTTCTATGTGCCTCTCTCTGTCCCACTCTCTGTCTTCAATGTGCCTCTCTCTGTCCCACTCTCTGTCTTCTATGTGCCTCTGTCTGTCCCACTCTGTCTTCAATGTGCCTCTGTCTGTCCCACTCTCTGTCTTCTATGTGCCTCTGTCTGTCCCACTCTCTGTCTTCTATGTGCCTCTGTCTGTCAGACTCTCTGTCTTCTATGTGCCTCTGTCTGTCCCACTCTCTGTCTTCTATATGCCTCTGTCTGTCCCACTCTCTGTCTGTCCCACTCTCTGTCTTCTATGTGCCTCTCTCTGTCTTCTATGTGCCTCTCTCTGTCCCACTCTCTGTCTTCTATGTGCCTCTCTCTGTGTTCTATGTGCCTCTCTCTGTCCCACTCTCTGTCTTCTATGTGCCTCTGTCTGTCCCACTCTCTGTCTTCTATGTGCCTCTGTCTGTCCCTCTCTCTGTCTTCTATGTGCCTCTGTCTGTCCCACTCTCTGTCTTCTATCTGCCTCTGTCTGTCCCACTCTCTGTCTTCTATGTGCCTCTGTCTGTCCCACTCTCTGTCTTCTATGTGCCTCTGTCTGTCTCACTCTCTGTCTTCTATGTGCCTCTGTCTGTCCCACTCTCTGTCTTCTATGTGTCTCTCTCTGTCTTCTATGTGCCTCTGTCTGTCCCACTTTCTGTCTTCTATGTGCCTCTGTCTGTCCCACTCTCTGTCTTCATGTGCCTCTCTCTGTCCCACTCTCTGTCTTCTATGTGCCTCTGTCTGTCCCTCTCTCTGTCTTCTATGTGCCTCTGTCTGTTCCTCTCTCTGTCTTCTATGTGCCTCTGTCTGTTCCTCTCTCTGTCTTCTATGTGCCTCTGTCTGTCCCACTCTCTGTCTTCTATGTGCCTCTCTCTGTCCCACTCTCTGTCTTCTATGTGCCTCTGTCTGTCTCACTCTCTGTCTTCTATGTGCCTCTGTCTGTCCCACTCTCTGTCTTCTATCTGCCTCTCTCTGTCTGTCCCACTCTCTGTCTTCTATGTGCCTCTGTCTGTCCCACTCTCTGTCTTCTATCTGCCTCTCTCTGTCTGTCCCACTCTCTGTCTTCTATGTGCCTCTGTCTGTCCCACTCTCTGTCTTCTATCTGCCTCTCTCTGTCTTCTATGTGCCTCTGTCTGTCCAACTCTCTGTTTTCTATGTGCCTCTGTCTGTCTCACTCTCTGTCTTCTATCTGCCTCTGTCTGTCCCACTCTCTGTCTTCTATGTGCCTCTCTCTGTCCCACTCTCTGTCTTCTATGTGCCTCTCTCTGTCCCACTCTCTGTCTTCTATCTGCCTCTGTCTGTCCCACTCTCTGTCTTCAACGTGCCTCTGTCCCTCTCTCTGTCTTCTATCTGCCTCTCTCTGTCCCACTCTCTGTCTTCTATGTGCCTCTGTCTGTCCCACTCTCTGTCTTCTATCTGTCTCTCTCTGTCCCACTCTCTGTCTTCTATCTGCCTCTGTCTGTCCCACTCTCTGTCTTCTATCTGCCTCTGTCTGTCCCACTCTCTGTCTTCTATGTGCCTCTGTCTGTCCCACTCTCTGTCTTCTATGTGCCTCTGTCTGTCCCACTCTCTGTCTTCTATCTGCCTCTGTCTGTCCCACTCTCTGTCTTCAATCTGCCTCTGTCTGTCCCTCTCTCTGTCTTCTATCTGCCTCTCTCTGTCCCACTCTCTGTCTTCTATGTGCCTCTGTCTGTCCCACTCTCTGTCTTCTATCTGTCTCTCTCTGTCCCACTCTCTGTCTTCTATCTGCCTCTGTCTGTCCCACTCTCTGTCTTCTATCTGCCTCTGTCTGTCCCACTCTCTGTCTTCTATGTGCCTCTCTCTGTCTTCTATGTGCCTCTCTCTGTCCCACTCTCTGTCTTCTATGTGCCTCTGTCTGCCCCACTCTCTGTCTTCTATCTGCCTCTGTCTGTCCCACTCTCTGTCTTCTATCTGCCTCTGTCTGTCCCACTCTCTGTCTTCTATCTGCCTCTGTCTGTCCCACTCTCTGTCTTTTATGTGCCTCTGTCTGTCCCACTCTCTGTCTTCTATGTGCCTCTGTCTGTCCCTCTCTCTGTCTTCTATGTGCCTCTGTCTGTCCCACTCTCTGTCTTCTATGTGCCTCTGTCTGTCCCACGCTCTGTCTTCTATGTGCCTCTGTCTGCCCCACTCTCTGTCTTCTATGTGCCTCTGTCTGTCTCACTCTCTGTCTTCTATGTGCCTCTGTCTGTCCCACTCTCTGTCTTCTATGTGCCTCTGTCTGTCCCACTCTCTGTCTTCTTTGTGTCTCTGTCTGTCCCACTCTCTGTCTTCTATATGCCTCTGTCTGTCCCACTCTCTGTCTGTCCCACTCTCTGTCTTCTATGTGTCTCTCTCTGTCTTCTATGTGCCTCTAGTTCTCTCTGTCCCACTCTCTGTCTTCTATGTGTCTCTCTCTGTCTTCTATGTGCCTCTAGTTCTCTCTGTCCCACTCTCTGTCTTCTATGTGCCTCTGTCTGTCCCATTCTCTGTCTTCTATGTGCCTCTGTCTGTCCCACTCTGTCTTCTATGTGCCTCTGTCTGTCCCACTCTCTGTCTTCTATGTGCCTCTGTCTGTCCCACTCTCTGTCTTCTATGTGCCTCTGTCTGTCAGACTCTCTGTCTTCTATGTGCCTCTGTCCCACTCTCTGTCTTCTATATGCCTCTGTCTGTCCCACTCTCTGTCTGTCCCACTCTCTGTCTTCTATGTGTCTCTCTCTGTCTTCTATGTGCCTCTAGTTCTCTCTGTCCCACTCTCTGTCTTCTATGTGTCTCTCTCTGTCTTCTATGTGCCTCTAGTTCTCTCTGTCCCACTCTCTGTCTTCTATGTGCCTCTATCTGTCCCACTCTCTGTCTTCTATGTGCCTCTGTCTGTCCCTCTCTCTGTCTTCTATGTGCCTCTGTCTGTCCCACTCTATGTCTTCAATGTGCCTCTTTCTGTCTCACTCTCTGTCTTCTATGTGCCTCTGTCTGCCACACTCTCTGTCTTCTATGTGCCTCTGTCTGTCCCACTCTCTGTCTTCTATGTGCCTCTGTCCCACTCTCTGTCTTCTATGTGCCTCTTTCTGTCTTCTATGTGCCTCTGTCTGTCCCTCTCTCTGTCTTCTATGTGCCTCTGTCTGTCCCACTCTCTGTCTTCTATGTGCCTCTCGCTGTCCCACTCTCTGTCTTCAATGTGCCTCTGTCTGTCCCACTCTCTGTCTTCTATCTGCCTCTGTCTGTCCCTCTCTCTGTCTTCTATGTGCCTCTGTCTGTTCCTCTCTCTGTCTTCTATGTGCCTCTGTCTGTTCCTCTCTCTGTCTTCCATGTGCCTCTGTCTGTTCGTCTCTCTGTCTTCTATGTGCCTCTGTCTGTCCCACTCTCTGTCTTCTATGTGTCTCTCTCTGTCTTCTATGTGCCTCTGTCTGCCCCACTCTCTGTCTTCTATGTGCCTCTGTCTGTCCCACTCTCTGTCTTCTATGTGCCTCTGTCTGTCCCACTCTGTCTTCTATGTGCCTCTGTCTGCCCCACTCTCTGTCTTCTATGTGCCTCTGTCTGTCCCACTCTCTGTCTTCTATGTGCCTCTCTCTGTCCCACTCTCTGTCTTCTATGTGCCTCTGTCTGTCCCACTCTGTCTTCTATGTGCCTCTGTCTGTCCCACTCTCTGTCTTCTATGTGCCTCTGTCTGTCCCACTCTGTCTTCTATGTGCCTCTGTCTGTCCCACTCTCTGTCTTCTATGTGCCTCTGTCTGTCCCACTCTCTGTCTTCTATCTGCCTCTGTCTGTTCCACTCTCTGTCTTCTATCTGCCTCTGTCTGTCCCACTCTCTGTCTTCTATGTGTCTCTGTCTGTCCCACTCTCTGTCTTCTATGTGCCTCTCTCTGTCCCACTCTCTGTCTTCTATGTGCCTCTGTCTGTCCCACGCTCTGTCTTCTATGTGCCTCTGTCTGTCCCACTCTCTGTCTTCTATGTGCCTCTGTCTGTCCCACTCTCTGTCTTCTATGTGCCTCTGTCTGTCTCTCTGTCTTCTATCTGCCTCTGTCTGTCTCTCTGTCTTCTATGTGCCTCTGTCTGTCTCTCTGTCTTCTATCTGTCTCTCTCTGTCCCACTCTCTGTCTTCTATCTGCCTCTGTCTGTCCCACTCTCTGTCTTCTATCTGCCTCTGTCTGTCCCACTCTCTGTCTTCTATCTGTCTCTCTCTGTCCCACTCTCTGTCTTCTATGTGCCTCTGTCTGTCCCACTCTCTGTCTTCTATGTGCCTCTGTCTGCCCCACTCTCTGTCTTCTATCTGCCTCTGTCTGTCCCACTCTCTGTCTTCTATTTGCCTCTGTCTGTCTGTCCCACTCTCTGTCTTCTATCTGCCTCTGTCTGCCCCACTCTCTGTCTTCTATGTGCCTCTGTCTGCCCCACTCTCTGTCTTCTATGTGCCTCTGTCTGTCCCACTCTCTGTCTTCTATGTGCCTCTGTCTGTCCCACTCTCTGTCTTCTATTTGCCTCTGTCTGTCCCACTCTCTGTCTTCTATCTGCCTCTGTCTGTCCCACTCTCTGTCTTCTATCTGCCTCTGTCTGTCCCACTCTCTGTCTTCTATCTGCCTCTGTCTGTCCCACTCTCTGTCTTCTATCTGCCTCTGTCTGTCCCACTCTCTGTCTTCTATCTGCCTCTGTCTGCCCCACTCTCTGTCTTTTATGTGCCTCTGTCTGTCCCACTCTCTGTCTTCTATCTGCCTCTGTCTGTCCCACTCTCTGTCTTCTATCTGCCTCTGTCTGTCCCACTCTCTGTCTTCTATCTGCCTCTGTCTGTCCCACTCTCTGTCTTCTATCTGCCTCTGTCTGTCCCACTCTCTGTCTTCTATCTGCCTCTGTCTGCCCCACTCTCTGTCTTCTATTTGCCTCTGTCTGTCCCACTCTCTGTCTTCTATCTGCCTCTGTCTGTCCCACTCTCTGTCTTCTATGTGCCTCTGTCTGTCCCACTCTCTGTCTTCTATGTGCCTCTGTCTGTCCCACTCTCTGTCTTCTATGTGCCTCTGTCTGTCCCACTCTCTGTCTTCTATGTGCCTCTGTCTGTCCCACTCTCTGTCTTCTATGTGCCTCTGTCTGTCCCACTCTCTGTCTTCTATGTGCCTCTGTCTGTCCCACTCTCTGTCTTCTATGTGCCTCTGTCTGTCCCACTCTCTGTCTTCTATGTGCCTCTGTCTGTCCCACTCTCTGTCTTCTATGTGCCTCTGTCTGTCCCACTCTCTGTCTTCTATGTGCCTCTGTCTGTCCCACTCTCTGTCTTCTATGTGCCTCTGTCTGTCCCTCTCTCTGTCTTCTATCTGCCTCTGTCTGCCCCACTCTCTGTCTTCTATCTGCCTCTGTCTGCCCCACTCTCTGTCTTCTGTCTGCCTCTGTCTGTCCCACTCTCTGTCTTCTATGTGCCTCTGTCTGTCCCACTCTCTGTCTTCTATGTGGCTCTGTCTGTCTCTCTGTCTTCTATCTGCCTCTGTCTGCCCCACTCTCTGTCTTCTATGTGCCTCTGTCTGTCTCTCTGTCTTCTGTCTGCCTCTGTCTGCCCCACTCTCTGTCTTCTATGTGCCTCTGTCTGTCCCACTCTCTGTCTTCTGTCTGCCTCTGTCTGTCCCACTCTCTGTCTTCTATCTGCCTCTGTCTGCCCCACTCTCTGTCTTCTATCTGCCTCTGTCTGTCCCACTCTCTGTCTTCTATCTGCCTCTGTCTGCCCCACTCTCTGTCTTCTATGTGCCTCTGTCTGTCCCACTCTCTGTCTTCTATCTGCCTCTGTCTGTCCCACTCTCTGTCTTCTATCTGCCTCTGTCTGCACCACTCTCTGTCTTTTATGTGCCTCTGTCTGTCCCACTCTCTGTCTTCTATGTGCCTCTGTCTGTCCCACTCTCTGTCTTCTATCTGCCTCTGTCTGTCCCACTCTCTGTCTTCTATCTGCCTCTGTCTGTCCCACTCTCTGTCTTCTATGTGCCTCTCTCTGTCCCACTCTCTGTCTTTTATGTGCCTCTGTCTGTCCCACTCTCTGTCTTCTATCTGCCTCTGTCTGCCCCACTCTCTGTCTTTTATGTGCCTCTGTCTGTCCCACTCTCTGTCTTCTATGTGCCTCTGTCTGTCCCACTCTCTGTCTTCTATGTGCCTCTGTCTGTCCCACTCTCTGTCTTCTATGTGCCTCTGTCTGCCCCACTCTCTGTCTTTTATGTGCCTCTGTCTGTCCCACTCTCTGTCTTCTATGTGCCTCTGTCTGTCCCTCTCTCTGTCTTCTATGTGCCTCTGTCTGTCCCACTCTCTGTCTTCTATCTGCCTCTCTCTGTCTTCTATGTGCCTCTGTCTGCCCCACTCTCTGTCTTCTATGTGCCTCTCTCTGTCCCAATCTCTGTCTTCTATCTGCCTCTGTCTGTCCCACTCTCTGTCTTCTATGTGCCTCTGTCTGTCCCACTCTCTGTCTTCTATGTGCCTCTGTCTGTCCCACTCTCTGTCTTCTATGTGCCTCTGTCTGTCCCACTCTCTGTCTTCTATGTGCCTCTGTCTGTCCCACTCTCTGTCTTCTATCTGCCTCTGTCTGTCCCACTCTCTGTCTTCTATGTGCCTCTGTCTGTCCCACTCTCTGTCTTCTATCTGCCTCTGTCTGTCCCACTCTCTGTCTTCTATGTGCCTCTCTCTGTCCCACTCTCTGTCTTCTATGTGCCTCTGTCTGTCCCACTCTCTGTCTTCTATGTGCCTCTCTCTGTCCCACTTTCTGTCTTCTATGTGCCGCTGTCTGTCTTCTATGTGCCTCTCTCTGTCCCACTCTCTGTCTTCTATCTGCCTCTGTCTGTCCCACTCTCTGTCTTCTATGTGCCTCTCTCTGTCCCACTCTCTGTCTTCTATCTGCCTCTGTCTGTCCCACTCTCTGTCTTCTGTGTGCCTCTGTCTGTCCCACTCTCTGTCTTCTATCTGCCTCTGTCTGTCCCACTCTCTGTCTTCTATGTGCCTCTGTCTGTCCCTCTCTCTGTCTTCTATGTGCCTCTGTCTGTCCCACTCTCTGTCTTTTATGTGCCTCTGTCTGTCCCACTCTCTGTCTTCTATGTGCCTCTGTCTGTCCCACTCTCTGTCTTCTATGTGCCTCTGTCCCACTCTCTGTCTTCTATGTGCCTCTGTCTGTCCCTCTCTCTGTCTTCTATGTGCCTCTGTCTGTCCCACTCTCTGTCTTCTATCTGCCTCTGTCTGTCCCACTCTCTGTCTTCTATGTGCCTCTGTCTGTCCCACTCTCTGTCTTCTATGTGCCTCTGTCTGTCCCTCTCTCTGTCTTCTATGTGCCTCTGTCTGTCCCACTCTCTGTCTTCTATCTGCCTCTCTCTGTCTTCTATGTGCCTCTGTCTGCCCCACTCTCTGTCTTCTATGTGCCTCTCTCTGTCCCACTCTCTGTCTTCTATCTGCCTCTGTCTGTCCCACTCTCTGTCTTCTATGTGCCTCTGTCTGTCCCACTCTCTGTCTTCTATGTGCCTCTGTCTGTCCCACTCTCTGTCTTCTATGTGCCTCTGTCTGTCCCTCTCTCTGTCTTCTATCTGCCTCTGTCTGTCCCACTCTCTGTCTTCTATCTGCCTCTGTCTGTCCCACTCTCTGTCTTCTATGTGCCTCTGTCTGTCCCACTCTCTGTCTTCTATCTGCCTCTGTCTGTCCCACTCTCTGTCTTCTATGTGCCTCTCTCTGTCCCACTCTCTGTCTTCTATGTGCCTCTGTCTGCCCCACTCTCTGTCTTCTATGTGCCTCTCTCTGTCCCACTCTCTGTCTTCTATCTGCCTCTGTCTGTCCCACTCTCTGTCTTCTATGTGCCTCTCTCTGTCCCACTCTCTGTCTTCTATCTGCCTCTCTCTGTCCCACTCTCTGTCTTCTATGTGCCTCTGTCTGTCCCACTCTCTGTCTTCTATGTGCCTATGTCTGTCCCACTCTCTGTCTTCTATCTGCCTCTGTCTGCACTACTCTCTGTCTTCTATCCGCCTCTGTCTGTCCCACTCTCTGTCTTCTATCTGCCTCTCTCTGTCCCACTCTCTGTCTTCTATCTGCCTCTGTCTGTCCCACTCTCTGTCTTCTGTGTGCCTCTGTCTGTCCCACTCTCTGTCTTCTATCTGCCTCTGTCTGTCCCACTCTCTGTCTTCTATGTGCCTCTGTCTGTCCCTCTCTCTGTCTTCTATGTGCCTCTGTCTGTCCCACTCTCTGTCTTTTATGTGCCTCTGTCTGTCCCACTCTCTGTCTTCTATGTGCCTCTGTCTGTCCCACTCTCTGTCTTCTATGTGTCACTCTCTGTCTTCTATGTGCCTCTGTCTGCCCCACTCTCTGTGTTCTATGTGCCTCTGTCTGTCCCACTCTCTGTCTTCTATGTGCCTCTGTCTGTCCCACGCTCTGTCTTCTATGTGCCTCTGTCTGTCCCACTCTCTGTCTTCTATGTGTCTCTGTCTGTCCCACTCTCTGTCTTCTATATGCCTCTGTCTGTCCCACTCTCTGTCTGTCCCACTCTCTGTCTTCTATGTGCCTCTCTCTGTCTTCTATGTGCCTCTGTCTGTCCCACTCTCTGTCTTCTATGTGCCTCTCTCTGTCTTCTATGTGCCTCTGTCTGTCCCACTCTCTGTCTTCTATGTGCCTCTGTCTGTCCCACGCTCTGTCTTCTATGTGCCTCTGTCTGTCCCACTCTGTCTTCTATGTGCCTCTGTCTGTCCCACTCTCTGTCTTATATGTGCCTCTGTCTGTCCCACTCTCTGTCTTCTATGTGCCTCTGTCTGTCCCACTCTCTGTCTTCTATGTGCCTCTGTCTGTCCCACTCTCTGTCTTCTATATGCCTCTGTCTGTCCCACTCTCTGTCTGTCCCACTCTCTGTCTTCTATGTGCCTCTCTCTGTCTTCTATCTGCCTCTCTCTGTCCCACTCTCTGTCTTCTATGTGTCTCTCTCTGTCTTCTATGTGCCTCTCTCTGTCCCACTCTCTGTCTTCTATGTGCCTCTGTCTGTCCCACTCTCTGTCTTCTATGTGCCTCTGTCTGTCCCTCTCTCTGTCTTCTATGTGCCTCTGTCTGTCCCACTCTCTGTCTTCTATCTGCCTCTGTCTGTCCCACTCTCTGTCTTCTATGTGCCTCTCTCTGTCCCACTCTCTGTCTTCTATGTGCCTCTGTCTGTCCCACGCTCTGTCTTCTATGTGCCTCTGTCTGTCCCACTCTCTGTCTTCTATGTGTCTCTCTCTGTCTTCTATGTGCCTCTGTCTGTCCCTCTCTCTGTCTTCTATGTGCCTCTGTCTGTCCCACTCTCTGTCTTCTATGTGCCTCTCTCTGTCCCACTCTCTGTCTTCTATGTGCCTCTGTCTGTCCCTCTCTCTGTCTTCTATGTGCCTCTGTCTGTCTCTCTGTCTTCTATGTGCCTCTGTCTGTCCCACTCTCTGTCTTCTATGTGCCTCTGTCTGTCCCACTCTCTGTCTTCTATGTGCCTCTGTCTGTCCCACTCTCTGTCTTCTATGTGCCTCTGTCTGTCCCACTCTCTGTCTTCTATGTGCCTCTCTCTGTCCCACTCTCTGTCTTCTATCTGCCTCTCTCTGTCTGTCCCACTCTCTGTCTTCTATGTGCCTCTGTCTGTCCCACTCTCTGTCTTCTATCTGCCTCTCTCTGTCTGTCCCACTCTCTGTCTTCTATGTGCCTCTGTCTGTCCCACTCTCTGTCTTCTATCTGCCTCTCTCTGTCTTCTATGTGCCTCTGTCTGTCCAACTCTCTGTCTTCTATGTGCCTCTGTCTGTCCCACTCTCTGTCTTCTATCTGCCTCTGTCTGTCCCACTCTCTGTCTTCTATGTGCCTCTGTCTGTCCCACTCTCTGTCTTCTATGTGCCTCTGTCTGTCCCACTCTCTGTCTTCTATCTGCCTCTGTCTGTCCCACTCTCTGTCTTCTATATGCCTCTGTCTGTCCCACTCTCTGTCTTCTATCTGCCTCTCTCTGTCCCACTCTCTGTCTTCTATGTGCCTCTGTCTGTCCCACTCTCTGTCTTCTATCTGTCTCTCTCTGTCCCACTCTCTGTCTTCTATCTGCCTCTGTCTGTCCCACTCTCTGTCTTCTATCTGCCTCTGTCTGTCCCACCCTCTGTCTTCTATGTGCCTCTGTCTGTCCCACTCTCTGTCTTCCATGTGCATCTGTCTGTCCCACTCTCTGTCTTCTATCTGCCTCTGTCTGTCCCACTCTCTGTCTTCTATATGCCTCTGTCTGTCCCACTCTCTGTCTTCTATCTGCCTCTCTCTGTCCCACTCTCTGTCTTCTATGTGCCTCTGTCTGTCCCACTCTCTGTCTTCTATCTGCCTCTCTCTGTCCCACTCTCTGTCTTCTATCTGCCTCTCTCTGTCCCACTCTCTGTCTTCTATCTGTCTCTCTCTGTCCCACTCTCTGTCTTCTATGTGCCTCTCTCTGTCTTCTATGTGCCTCTCTCTGTCCCACTCTCTGTCTTCTATGTGCCTCTCTCTGCCCCACTCTCTGTCTTCTATGTGCCTCTGTCTGTCCCACTCTCTGTCTTCTATCTGCCTCTGTCTGTCCCACTCTCTGTCTTCTATCTGCCTCTGTCTGTCCCACTCTCTGTCTTCTATGTGCCTCTGTCTGTCCCACTCTCTGTCTTCTATGTGCCTCTGTCTGTCCCACTCTCTGTCTTCTATGTGCCTCTGTCTGTCCCACTCTCTGTCTTCTATGTGCCTCTGTCTGTCCCACTCTCTGTCTTCTATGTGCCTCTGTCTGCCCCGCTCTCTGTCTTCTATGTGCCTCTCTCTGTCCCACTCTCTGTCTTCTATGTGCCTCTCTCTGTCCCACTCTCTGTCTTCTATGTGCCTCTGTCTGTCCCACTCTCTGTCTTCTATGTGTCTCTGTCTGTCCCACTCTCTGTCTTCTATATGCCTCTGTCTGTCCCACTCTCTGTCTGTCCCACTCTCTGTCTTCTATGTGTCTCTCTCTGTCTTCTATGTGCCTCTATCTGTCCCACTCTCTGTCTTCTATGTGCCTCTCTCTGTCTTCTATGTGCCTCTAGTTCTCTCTGTCCCACTCTCTGTCTTCTATGTGCCTCTGTCTGTCCCACTCTCTGTCTTCTATGTGCCTCTGTCTGTCCCACTCTGTCTTCTATGTGCATCTGTCTGTCCCACTCTCTGTCTTCTATGTGCCTCTGTCTGTCCCACTCTCTGTCTTCTATGTGCCTCTGTCTGTCCCACTCTATGTCTTCTATGTGCCTCTGTCTGTCCCACTCTATGTCTTCTATATGCCTCTGTCTGTCCCACTCTCTGTCTGTCCCACTCTCTGTCTTCTATGTGCCTCTCTCTGTCTTCTATGTGCCTCTCTCTGTCCCACTCTCTGTCTTCATGTGCCTCTCTCTGTCTTCTATGTGCCTCTCTCTGTCCCACTCTCTGTCTTCTATGTGCCTCTGTCTGTCCCACTCTCTGTCTTCTATGTGCCTCTGTCTGTCCCACGCTCTGTCTTCTATGTGCCTCTGTCTGTCCCACTCTCTGTCTTCTATCTGCCTCTGTCTGTCCCACTCTCTGTCTTCTATGTGCCTCTGTCTGTCCCACTCTCTGTCTTCTATGTGCCTCTGTCTGTCCCACGCTCTGTCTTCTATGTGCCTCTGTCTGTCCCACTCTCTGTCTTCTATGTGTCTCTCTCTGTCTTCTATGTGCCTCTGTCTGTCCCACTCTCTGTCTTCTATGTGCCTCTCTGTCCCACTCTGTCTTCAATGTGCCTCTCTCTGTCCCACTCTCTGTCTTCTATGTGCCTCTCTCTGTCCCACTCTCTGTCTTCTATGTGCCTCTGTCTGTCCCACTCTCTGTCTTCTATGTGCCTCTGTCTGTCCCACTCTCTGTCTTCTATGTGCCTCTGTCTGTCCCACTCTCTGTCTTCTATGTGCCTCTCTCTGTCCCACTCTCTGTCTTCTATCTGCCTCTCTCTGTCCCACTCTCTGTCTTCTATGTGTCTCTCTCTGTCTTCTATGTGCCTCTATCTGCCCCACTCTCTGTCTTCTATGTGCCTCTGTCTGTCTCTCTGTCTTCTATGTGCCTCTGTCTGTCCCACTCTGTCTTCTATGTGCCTCTGTCTGCCCCACTCTCTGTCTTCTATGTGCCTCTGTCTGTCCCACTCTCTGTCTTCAATGTGCCTCTGTCTGTCCCACTCTCTGTCTTCTATGTGCCTCTGTCTGTCCCACTCTGTCTTCTATGTGCCTCTGTCTGTCCCACTCTCTGTCTTCTATGTGCCTCTGTCTGTCCCACTCTGTCTTCTATGTGCCTCTGTCTGTCCCACTCTCTGTCTTCTATGTGCCTCTGTCTGTCCCACTCTCTGTCTTCTATCTGCCTCTGTCTGTCCCACTCTCTGTCTTCTATCTGCCTCTGTCTGTCCCACTCTCTGTCTTCTATGTGTCTCTGTCTGTCCCACTCTCTGTCTTCTATGTGCCTCTGTCTGTCCCACTCTCTGTCTTCTATGTGCCTCTGTCTGTCCCACTCTCTGTCTTCTATGTGCCTCTGTCTGTCCCACTCTCTGTCTTCTATCTGCCTCTGTCTGTCCCACTCTCTGTCTTCTATGTGCCTCTGTCTGTCCCACTCTCTGTCTTCTATGTGCCTCTGTCTGTCCCACTCTCTGTCTTCTATGTGCCTCTGTCTGTCCCACTCTCTGTCTTCTATCTGCCTCTCTCTGTCCCACTCTCTGTCTTCTATCTACCTCTCTCTGTCCCACTCTCTGTCTTCTATGTGCCTCTCTCTGTCCCACTCTCTGTCTTCTATGTGCCTCTCTCTGTCCCACTCTCTGTCTTCTATGTGCCTCTGTCTGTCCCACTCTCTGTCTTCTATGTGCCTCTGTCTGTCCCACTCTCTGTCTTCTATCTGCCTCTGTCTGTCCCACTCTCTGTCTTCTATTTGCCTCTGTCTGTCTGTCCCACTCTCTGTCTTCTATCTGCCTCTGTCTGCCCCACTCTCTGTCTTCTATGTGCCTCTGTCTGTCCCACTCTCTGTCTTCTATGTGCCTCTGTCTGTCCCACTCTCTGTCTTCTATGTGCCTCTGTCTGTCCCACTCTCTGTCTTCAATGTGCCTCTGTCTGTCCCACTCTCTGTCTTCTATCTGCCTCTGTCTGTCCCACTCTATGTCTTCTATCTGCCTCTGTCTGTCCCACTCTCTGTCTTCTATCTGCCTCTGTCTGTCCCACTCTCTGTCTTCTATCTGCCTCTGTCTGTCCCACTCTCTGTCTTCTATCTGCCTCTGTCTGCCCCACTCTCTGTCTTCTATGTGCTTCTGTCTGTCCCACTCTCTGTCTTCTATCTGCCTCTGTCTGTCCCACTCTCTGTCTTCTATCTGCCTCTGTCTGTCCCACTCTCTGTCTTCTATCTGCCTCTGTCTGTCCCACTCTCTGTCTTCTATCTGCCTCTGTCTGTCCCACTCTCTGTCTTCTATCTGCCTCTGTCTGCCCCACTCTCTGTCTTCTATGTGCCTCTGTCTGTCCCACTCTCTGTCTTCTATCTGCCTCTGTCTGTCCCACTCTCTGTCTTCTATGTGCCTCTGTCTGTCCCACTCTCTGTCTTCTATGTGCCTCTGTCTGTCCCACTCTCTGTCTTCTATGTGCCTCTGTCTGTCCCACTCTCTGTCTTCTATGTGCCTCTGTCTGTCCCACTCTCTGTCTTCTATGTGCCTCTGTCTGTCCCACTCTCTGTCTTCTATGTGCCTCTGTCTGTCCCACTCTCTGTCTTCTATGTGCCTCTGTCTGTCCCACTCTCTGTCTTCTATGTGCCTCTGTCTGTCCCACTCTCTGTCTTCTATGTGCCTCTGTCTGTCCCACTCTCTGTCTTCTATGTGCCTCTGTCTGTCCCACTCTCTGTGTTCTATGTGCCTCTGTCTGTCCCTCTCTCTGTCTTCTATCTGCCTCTGTCTGTCCCACTCTCTGTCTTCTATCTGCCTCTGTCTGCCCCACTCTCTGTCTTCTGTCTGCCTCTGTCTGTCCCACTCTCTGTCTTCTATGTGCCTCTGTCTGTCCCACTCTCTGTCTTCTATGTGCCTCTGTCTGTCCCACTCTCTGTCTTCTATCTGCCTCTGTCTGCCCCACTCTCTGTCTTCTATGTGCCTCTGTCTGTCCCACTCTCTGTCTTCTGTCTGCCTCTGTCTGCCCCACTCTCTGTCTTCTATGTGCCTCTGTCTGTCCCACTCTCTGTCTTCTGTCTGCCTCTGTCTGTCCCACTCTCTGTCTTCTATCTGCCTCTGTCTGCCCCACTCTCTGTCTTCTATCTGCCTCTGTCTGTCCCACTCTCTGTCTTCTATCTGCCTCTGTCTGCCCCACTCTCTGTCTTCTATGTGCCTCTGTCTGTCCCACTCTCTGTCTTCTATCTGCCTCTGTCTGTCCCACTCTCTGTCTTCTATCTGCCTCTGTCTGCACCACTCTCTGTCTTTTATGTGCCTCTGTCTGTCCCACTCTCTGTCTTCTATGTGCCTCTGTCTGTCCCACTCTCTGTCTTCTATCTGCCTCTCTCTGTCCCACTCTCTGTCTTCTATCTGCCTCTGTCTGTCCCACTCTCTGTCTTCTATGTGCCTCTCTCTGTCCCACTCTCTGTCTTTTATGTGCCTCTGTCTGTCCCACTCTCTGTCTTCTATCTGCCTCTGTCTGCCCCACTCTCTGTCTTTTATGTGCCTCTGTCTGTCCCACTCTCTGTCTTCTATGTGCCTCTGTCTGTCCCACTCTCTGTCTTCTATGTGCCTCTGTCTGTCCCACTCTCTGTCTTCTATGTGCCTCTGTCTGCCCCACTCTCTGTCTTTTATGTGCCTCTGTCTGTCCCACTCTCTGTCTTCTATGTGCCTCTGTCTGTCCCTCTCTCTGTCTTCTATGTGCCTCTGTCTGTCCCACTCTCTGTCTTCTATCTGCCTCTCTCTGTCTTCTATGTGCCTCTGTCTGCCCCACTCTCTGTCTTCTATGTGCCTCTCTCTATCCCACTCTCTGTCTTCTATGTGCCTCTGTCTGTCCCACTCTCTGTCTTCTATGTGCCTCTGTCTGTCCCACTCTCTGTCTTCTATGTGCCTCTGTCTGTCCCACTCTCTGTCTTCTATGTGCCTCTGTCTGTCCCACTCTCTGTCTTCTATGTGCCTCTGTCTGTCCCACTCTCTGTCTTCTATCTGCCTCTGTCTGTCCCACTCTCTGTCTTCTATGTGCCTATGTCTGTCCCACTCTCTGTCTTCTATCTGCCTCTGTCTGTCCCACTCTCTGTCTTCTATGTGCCTCTCTCTGTCCCACTCTCTGTCTTCTATGTGCCTCCGTCTGCAACACTCTCTGTCTTCTATGTGCCTCTCTCTGTCCCACTCTCTGTCTTCTATGTGCCTCTCTCTGTCCCACTCTCTGTCTTCTATGTGCCTCTCTCTGTCCCACTCTCTGTCTTCTATCTGCCTCTGTCTGTCCCACTCTCTGTCTTCTATGTGCCTCTCTCTGTCCCACTCTCTGTCTTCTATCTGCCTCTGTCTGTCCCACTCTCTGTCTTCTGTGTGCCTCTGTCTGTCCCACTCTCTGTCTTCTATCTGCCTCTGTCTGTCCCACTCTCTGTCTTCTATGTGCCTCTGTCTGTCCCACTCTCTGTCTTCTATGTGCCTCTGTCTGTCCCACTCTCTGTCTTTTATGTGCCTATGTCTGTCCCACTCTCTGTCCTCTATGTGCCTCTGTCTGTTCCTCTCTCTGTCTTCTATGTGCCTCTGTCTGTTCCTCTCTCTGTCTTCCATGTGCCTCTGTCTGTTCCTCTCTCTGTCTTCTATGTGCCTCTGTCTGTCCCACTCTCTGTCTTCTATGTGCCTCTCTCTGTCCCACTCTCTGTCTTCTATGTGCCTCTGTCTGTCCCACTCTCTGTCTTCTAT
Source organism: Littorina saxatilis (assembly GCF_037325665.1). Classification (NCBI taxonomy): domain Eukaryota; kingdom Metazoa; phylum Mollusca; class Gastropoda; order Littorinimorpha; family Littorinidae; genus Littorina; species Littorina saxatilis. The sequence goes on along the minus strand of NW_027126699.1, from coordinate 8,930 downwards.
GTGCCTCTGTCTGTCCCTCTCTCTGTCTTCTATGTGCCTCTGTCTGTTCCACTCTCTGTCTTCTATCTGCCTCTCTCTGTCTTCTATGTGCCTCTGTCTGCCCCACTCTCTGTCTTCTATGTGCCTCTCTCTGTCCCACTCTCTGTCTTCTATCTGCCTCTGTCTGTCCCACTCTCTGTCTTCTATGTGCCTCTGTCTGTCCCACTCTCTGTCTTCTATGTGCCTCTGTCTGTCCCACTCTCTGTCTTCTATGTGCCTCTGTCTGTCCCACTCTCTGTCTTCTATCTGCCTCTGTCTGTCCCACTCTCTGTCTTCTATCTGCCTCTGTCTGTCCCACTCTCTGTCTTCTATGTGCCTCTGTCTGTCCCACTCTCTGTCTTCTATCTGCCTCTGTCTGTCCCACTCTCTGTCTTCTATGTGCCTCTCTCTGTCCCACTCTCTGTCTTCTATGTGCCTCTGTCTGCCCCACTCTCTGTCTTCTATGTGCCTCTCTCTGTCCCACTCTCTGTCTTCTATCTGCCTCTGTCTGTCCCACTCTCTGTCTTCTATGTGCCTCTCTCTGTCCCACTCTCTGTCTTCTATCTGCCTCTGTCTGTCCCACTCTCTGTCTTCTATGTGCCTCTCTCTGTCTGTCCCACTCTCTGTCTTCTGTGTGCCTCTGTCTGTCCCACTCTTTGTCTTCGATGTGCCTCTGTCTGTCCCACTCTCTGTCTTCTATCTGCCTCTGTCTGTCCCACTCTCTGTCTTCTATCTGCCTCTCTCTGTCCCACTCTTTGTCTTCGATGTGCCTCTGTCTGTCCCACTCTCTGTCTTCTATGTGCCTCTGTCTGTCCCACTCTCTGTCTTCTATCTGCCTCTGTCTGTCCCACTCTCTGTCTTCTATGTGCCTCTGTCTGTCCCTCTCTCTGTCTTCTATGTGCCTCTGTCTGTCCCACTCTCTGTCTTTTATGTGCCTCTGTCTGTCCCACTCTCTGTCTTCTATGTGCCTCTGTCTGTCCCACTCTCTGTCTTCTATGTGCCTCTGTCTGTCCCACTCTCTGTCTTCTATGTGCCTCTGTCTGCCCCACTCTCTGTCTTCTATGTGCCTCTGTCTGTCCCACTCTCTGTCTTCTATCTGCCTCTGTCTGTCCCACTCTCTGTCTTCTATGTGTCTCTGTCTGTCCCACTCTCTGTCTTCTATGTGCCTCTGTCTGTCCCACTCTCTGTCTTCTATGTGCCTCTGTCTGTCCCACTCTCTGTCTTCTATGTGCCTCTGTCTGTCCCTCTCTCTGTCTTCCATGTGCCTCTGTCTGTCCCACTCTCTGTCTTCTATCTGCCTCTGTCTGTCCCACTCTCTGTCTTCTATGTGCCTCTGTCTGTCCCACTCTCTGTCTTCTATGTGCCTCTGTCTGTCCCACTCTCTGTCTTCTATGTGCCTCTGTCTGTCCCACTCTCTGTCTTCTATGTGCCTCTGTCTGTCCCACTCTGTCTTCTATGTGCCTCTGTCTGCCCCACTCTCTGTCTTCTATCTGCCTCTGTCTGTCCCACTCTCTGTCTTCTATGTGCCTCTGTCTGTCCCACTCTCTGTCTTCTATCTGCCTCTGTCTGTCCCACTCTCTGTCTTCTATGTGCCTCTGTCTGTTCCACTCTCTGTCTTCTATCTGCCTCTGTCTGTCCCACTCTCTGTCTTCTATGTGCCTCTGTCTGTCCCACTCTCTGTCTTCTATCTGCCTCTGTCTGCCCCACTCTCTGTCTTTTATGTGCCTCTGTCTGTCCCTCTCTCTGTCTTCTATGTGCCTCTGTCTGTCCCACTCTCTGTCTTCTATCTGCCTCTGTCTGTCCCACTCTCTGTCTTCTATGTGCCTCTGTCTGTCCCTCTCTCTGTCTTCTATGTGCCTCTGTCTGTCCCACTCTGTCTTCTATGTGCCTCTGTCTGTCCCACTCTCTGTCTTCTATGTGCCTCTGTCTGTCCCACTCTCTGTCTTCTATCTGCCTCTGTCTGTCCCACTCTCTGTCTTCTATGTGCCTCTGTCTGTCCCTCTCTCTGTCTTCTATGTGCCTCTGTCTGTCCCACTCTGTCTTCTATGTGCCTCTGTCTGTCCCACTCTCTGTCTTCTATGTGCCTCTGTCTGTCCCACTTTCTGTCTTCTATGTGCCTCTGTCTGTCCCTCTCTCTGTCTTCTATGTGCCTCTCTCTGTCTTCTATGTGCCTCTGTCTGTCCCACTCTCTGTCTTCTATCTGCCTCTGTCTGTCCCACTCTCTGTCTTCTATCTGCCTCTGTCTGTCCCACTCTCTGTCTTCTATCTGCCTCTGTCTGCCCCACTCTCTGTCTTCTATTTGCCTCTGTCTGTCCCACTCTCTGTCTTCTATCTGCCTCTGTCTGTCCCACTCTCTGTCTTCTATGTGCCTCTGTCTGTCCCACTCTCTGTCTTCTATGTGCCTCTGTCTGTCCCACTCTCTGTCTTCTATGTGCCTCTGTCTGTCCCACTCTCTGTCTTCTATGTGCCTCTGTCTGTCCCACTCTCTGTCTTCTATGTGCCTCTGTCTGTCCCACGCTCTGTCTTCTATGTGCCTCTGTCTGTCCCACTCTCTGTCTTCTATGTGCCTCTGTCTGTCCCACTCTCTGTCTTCTATGTGCCTCTGTCTGTCCCACTCTCTGTCTTCTATGTGCCTCTGTCTGTCTCTCTGTCTTCTATGTGCCTCTGTCTGTCTCTCTGTCTTCTATGTGCCTCTGTCTGTCTCTCTGTCTTCTATCTGCCTCTGTCTGTCCCACTCTCTGTCTTCTATCTGCCTCTGTCTGTCCCACTCTCTGTCTTCTATCTGCCTCTGTCTGTCCCACTCTCTGTCTTCTATCTGCCTCTGTCTGTCCCACTCTCTGTCTTCTATGTGCCTCTGTCTGTCCCACTCTCTGTCTTCTATGTGCCTCTGTCTGTCCCACTCTCTGTCTTCTGTCTGCCTCTGTCTGTCCCACTCTCTGTCTTCTATGTGCCTCTGTCTGTCCCACTCTCTGTCTTCTATGTGCCTCTGTCTGTCCCACTCTCTGTCTTTTATGTGCCTCTGTCTGTCCCACTCTCTGTCTTCTATGTGCCTCTGTCTGTCCCACTCTCTGTCTTCTATGTGCCTCTGTCTGTCCCACTCTCTGTCTTCTATGTTCCTCTGTCTGCCCCACTCTCTGTCTTCTATGTGCCTCTGTCTGTCCCACTCTCTGTCTTCTATCTGCCTCTGTCTGTCCCACTCTCTGTCTTCTATGTGTCTCTGTCTGTCCCACACTCTGTCTTCTATGTGCCTCTGTCTGTCCCACTCTCTGTCTTCTATGTGCCTCTGTCTGTCCCACTCTCTGTCTTCTATGTGCCTCTGTCTGTCCCACTCTCTGTCTTCTATGTGCCTCTGTCTGTCCCACTCTCTGTCTTCTATCTGCCTCTGTCTGTCCCACTCTCTGTCTTCAATGTGCCTCTGTCTGTCCCACTCTCTGTCTTCTATGTGCCTCTGTCTGTCCCACTCTCTGTCTTCTATGTGCCTCTGTCTGTCCCACTCTCTGTCTTCTATGTGCTTCTGTCTGTCCCACTCTGTCTTCTATGTGCCTCTGTCTGTCCCACTCTCTGTCTTCTATGTGCCTCTGTCTGTCCCTCTCTCTGTCTTCTATGTGCCTCTGTCTGTCCCACTCTCTGTCTTCTATGTGCCTCTCTCTGTCCCACTCTCTGTCTTCTATGTGCCTCTGTCTGTCCCACTCTCTGTCTTCTATCTGCCTCTGTCTGTCCCACTCTCTGTCTTCTATGTGCCTCTGTCTGTCCCACTCTCTGTCTTCTATGTGCCTCTGTCTGTCCCACTCTCTGTCTTCTATGTGCCTCTGTCTGTCCCTCTCTGTCTTCAATGTGCCTCTGTCTGTCCCACTCTCTGTCTTCTATGTGCCTCTGTCTGTCCCACTCTCTGTCTTCTATGTGCCTCTGTCTGTCCCACTCTCTGTCTTCTATGTGCCTCTGTCTGTCCCACTCTGTCTTCTATGTGCCTATGTCTGTCCCACTCTCTGTCTTCAATGTGCCTCTGTCTGTCCCACTCTCTGTCTTCTATCTGCCTCTGTCTGTCCCACTCTCTGTCTTCTATCTGCCTCTGTCTGTCCCACTCTCTGTCTTCTATGTGCTTCTGTCTGTCCCACTCTGTCTTCTATGTGCCTCTGTCTGTCCCACTCTCTGTCTTCTATGTGCCTCTGTCTGTCCCACTCTCTGTCTTCTATGTGCCTCTGTCTGTCCCACTCTCTGTCTTCTATCTGCCTCTCTCTGTCTTCTATGTGCCTCTGTCTGTCCCACTCTCTGTCTTCTATCTGCCTCTGTCTGTCCCACTCTCTGTCTTCTATGTGCCTCTGTCTGTCCCACTCTCTGTCTTCTATCTGCCTCTGTCTGTCCCACTCTCTGTCTTCTATGTGCATATGTCTGTCCCACTCTCTGTCTTCTATATGCCTCTGTCTGTCCCACTCTCTGTCTTCTATGTGCCTCTGTCTGTCCCACTCTCTGTCTTCTATGTGCCTCTGTCTGTCCCACTCTCTGTCTTCTATGTGCCTCTGTCTGTCCCACTCTCTGTCTTCTATGTGCCTCTGTCTGTCCCACTCTCTGTCTTCTATGTGCCTCTGTCTGTCCCACTCTCTGTCTTCTATGTGCCTCTGTCTGTCCCACTCTCTGTCTTCTATGTGCCTCTGTCTGTCCCACTCTCTGTCTTCTATGTGCCTCTGTCTGTCCCACTCTCTGTCTTCTATGTGCCTCTGTCTGTCCCACTCTCTGTCTTCTATGTGCCTCTGTCTGTCCCACTCTCTGTCTTCTATGTGCCTCTGTCTGTCCCTCTCTCTGTCTTCTATCTGCCTCTGTCTGCCCCACTCTCTGTCTTCTATCTGCCTCTGTCTGTCCCACTCTCTGTCTTCTATGTGCCTCTGTCTGTCCCACTCTCTGTCTTCTATGTGCCTCTGTCTGTCCCACTCTCTGTCTTCTATGTGCCTCTGTCTGTCCCACTCTCTGTCTTCTATGTGCCTCTGTCTGTCCCACTCTCTGTCTTCTATGTGCCTCTGTCTGTCCCACTCTCTGTCTTCTATCTGCCTCTGTCTGTCCCACTCTCTGTCTTCTATGTGCCTCTGTCTGTCCCACTCTCTGTCTTCTATCTGCCTCTGTCTGTCCCACTCTCTGTCTTCTATCTGCCTCTGTCTGCACTACTCTCTGTCTTCTATCCGCCTCTGTCTGTCCCACTCTCTGTCTTCTATCTGCCTCTGTCTGTCCCACTCTCTGTCTTCTATGTGCCTCTGTCTGTCCCACTCTCTGTCTTCTATCTGCCTCTGTCTGTCCCACTCTCTGTCTTCTATCTGCCTCTGTCTGCCCACTCTCTGTCTTCTATGTGCCTCTGTCTGTCCCACTCTCTGTCTTCTATGTGCCTCTGTCTGTCCCACTCTCTGTCTTCTATGTGCCTCTGTCTGTCCCACTCTCTGTCTTCTATCTGCCTCTGTCTGTCCCACTCTCTGTCTTCTATGTGCCTCTGTCTGTCCCACTCTCTGTCTTCTATGTGCCTCTGTCTGTCCCACTCTCTGTCTTCTATCTGCCTCTGTCTGTCCCACTCTCTGTCTTCTATGTGCCTCTGTCTGTCCCACTCTCTGTCTTCTATGTGCCTCTGTCTGTCCCACTCTCTGTCTTCAATGTGCCTCTGTCTGTCCCACTCTCTGTCTTCTATGTGCCTCTGTCTGCCCCACTCTCTGTCTTCTATGTGCCTCTGTCTGTCCCACTCTCTGTCTTCTATGTGCCTCTGTCTGTCCCACTCTCTGTCTTCTATGTGCCTCTGTCTGTCCCACTCTCTGTCTTCTATCTGCCTCTCTCTGTCTTCTATGTGCCTCTGTCTGCCCCACTCTCTGTCTTCTATGTGCCTCTCTCTATCCCACTCTCTGTCTTCTATGTGCCTCTGTCTGTCCCACTCTCTGTCTTCTATGTGCCTCTGTCTGTCCCACTCTCTGTCTTCTATGTGCCTCTGTCTGTCCCACTCTCTGTCTTCTATCTGCCTCTGTCTGTCCCACTCTCTGTCTTCTATGTGCCTCTGTCTGTCCCACTCTCTGTCTTCTATCTGCCTCTGTCTGTCCCACTCTCTGTCTTCTATGTGCCTCTGTCTGTCCCACTCTCTGTCTTCTATGTGCCTCTGTCTGTCCCACTCTCTGTCTTCTATGTGCCTCTGTCTGTCCCACTCTCTGTCTTCTATCTGCCTCTGTCTGTCCCACTCTCTGTCTTCTATGTGCCTCTGTCTGTCCCACTCTCTGTCTTCTATCTGCCTCTGTCTGTCCCACTCTCTGTCTTCTATGTGCCTCTGTCTGTCCCACTCTCTGTCTTCTATCTGCCTCTGTCTGTCCCACTCTCTGTCTTCTATGTGCCTCTGTCTGTCCCACTCTCTGTCTTCTATGTGCCTCTGTCTGTCCCACTCTCTGTCTTCTATGTGCCTCTGTCTGTCCCACTCTCTGTCTTCTATGTGCCTCTGTCTGTCCCACTCTCTGTCTTCTATGTGCCTCTGTCTGTCCCACTCTCTGTCTTCTATGTGCCTCTGTCTGTCCCACTCTCTGTCTTCTATGTGCCTCTGTCTGTCCCACTCTCTGTCTTCTATGTGCCTCTGTCTGTCCCACTCTCTGTCTTCTATGTGCCTCTGTCTGTCCCACTCTCTGTCTTCTATGTGCCTCTGTCTGTCCCACTCTCTGTCTTCTATGTGCCTCTGTCTGTCCCACTCTCTGTCTTCTATGTGCCTCTGTCTGTCCCACTCTCTGTCTTCTATGTGCCTCTGTCTGTCCCACTCTCTGTCTTCTATGTGCCTCTGTCTGTCCCACTCTCTGTCTTCTATGTGCCTCTGTCTGTCCCACTCTCTGTCTTCTATGTGCCTCTGTCTGTCCCACTTTCTGTCTTCTATGTGCCTCTGTCTGTCCCACTCTCTGTCTTCTATGTGCCTCTGTCTGTCCCACTCTCTGTCTCCTCTGTCTGTCCCCCTCTCTGTCTTCTATGTGCCTCTGTCTGTCCCACTCTCTGTCTTCTATGTGCCTCTGTCTGTCCCACTCTCTGTCTTCTATCTGCCTCTGTCTGTCCCACTCTCTGTCTTCTATCTGCCTCTGTCTGTCCCACTCTCTGTCTTCTATCTGCCTCTGTCTGCCCCACTCTCTGTCTTCTATGTGCCTCTGTCTGTCTCTCTGTCTTCTATCTGCCTCTGTCTGTCCCACTCTCTGTCTTCTATCTGCCTCTGTCTGCCCACTCTCTGTCTTCTATGTGCCTCTCTCTGTCCCACTCTCTGTCTTCTATGTGCCTCTGTCTGTCCCACTCTCTGTCTTCTATGTGCCTCTGTCTGTCCCACTCTCTGTCTCCTCTGTCTGTCCCACTCTCTGTCTTCTATGTGCCTCTGTCTGTCCCACTCTCTGTCTTCTATGTGCCTCTGTCTGTCCCACTCTCTGTCTTCTATCTGCCTCTGTCTGTCCCACTCTCTGTCTTCTATGTGCCTCTGTCTGTCCCACTCTCTGTCTTCTATGTGCCTCTGTCTGTCCCACTCTCTGTCTTCTATCTGCCTCTGTCTGTCCCACTCTCTGTCTTCTATGTGCCTCTGTCTGCCCCACTCTCTGTCTTCTATGTGCCTCTGTCTGTCCCACTCTCTGTCTTCTATGTGCCTCTGTCTGTCCCACTCTCTGTCTTCTATGTGCCTCTGTCTGTCCCACTCTCTGTCTTCTATCTGCCTCTCTCTGTCTTCTATGTGCCTCTGTCTGCCCACTCTCTGTCTTCTATGTGCCTCTGTCTGTCCCACTCTCTGTCTTCTATGTGCCTCTGTCTGTCCCACTCTCTGTCTTCTATGTGCCTCTGTCTGTCCCACTCTCTGTCTTCTATGTGCCTCTGTCTGTCCCACTTTCTGTCTTCTATGTGCCTCTGTCTGTCCCACGCTCTGTCTTCTATGTGCCTCTGTCTGTCCCACTCTCTGTCTTCTATGTGCCTCTGTCTGTCCCACTCTCTGTCTTCTATGTGCCTCTGTCTGTCCCACTCTCTGTCTTCTATCTGCCTCTGTCTGTCCCACTCTCTGTCTTCTATGTGCCTCTCTCTGTCCCACTCTCTGTCTTCTATGTGCCTCTCTCTGCCCCACTCTCTGTCTTCTATGTGCCTCTGTCTGTCCCACTCTCTGTCTTCTATGTGCCTCTGTCTGTCCCACTCTCTGTCTTCTATGTGCCTCTCTCTGTCCCACTCTCTGTCTTCTATCTGCCTCTGTCTGTCCCACTCTCTGTCTTCTATGTGCCTCTCTCTGTCCCACTATCTGTCTTCTATCTGCCTCTGTCTGTCCCACTCTCTGTCTTCTATGTGCCTCTGTCTGTCCCAATCTCTGTCTTCTACCTGCCTCTGTCTGTCCCACTCTCTGTCTTCCATGTGCCTCTGTCTGTCCCTCTCTCTGTCTTCTATGTGCCTCTGTCTGTCCCACTCTCTGTCTTCTATGTGCCTCTGTCTGTCCCACTCTCTGTCTTCTATGTGCCTCTGTCTGTCCCACTCTCTGTCTTCTATGTGCCTCTGTCTGTCCCACTCTCTGTCTTCTATGTGCCTCTGTCTGTCCCTCTCTCTGTCTTCTATGTGCCTCTGTCTGTCCCACTCTCTGTCTTCTATCTGCCTCTGTCTGTCCCACTCTCTGTCTTCTATGTGCCTCTGTCTGTCCCACTCTCTGTCTTCTATGTGCCTCTGTCTGTCCCACTCTCTGTCTTCTATGTGCCTCTGTCTGTCCCACTCTCTGTCTTCTATCTGCCTCTCTCTGTCTTCTATGTGCCTCTTTCTGCCCCACTCTCTGTCTTCTATGTGCCTCTGTCTGTCCCACTCTCTGTCTTCTATGTGCCTCTGTCTGTCCCACTCTGTCTTCTATGTGCCTCTGTCTGTCCCACTCTCTGTCTTCTATGTGCCTCTGTCTGTCCCACTCTCTGTCTTCTATGTGCCTC
>NW_027126698.1:40000-64212 GCF_037325665.1 Littorina saxatilis | reverse complement strand
AAAAAAGCTTTCTATTATTCTTTTTAACCAATCGAACCGTCACGCGCTTTTTGACTGCCGATTGCAGGCGGAAATGACCTTCTGTATTCGTCCGAAGGAAACGGCTGAGTCAAAATATTAAGCGCAAAGAGAATGTTTTGTCTATCATTTCACGTGTTTGGGGGCTCCTGTGTCCCTCATCAGTTATATTGGACTAATTGCAGGCCGCTAGAATGTTGTACACCCTTGAGAGCGTACGAAAAGCGGAAAACATCAGCGCGAGTTCCACTTTCGATTCGTCGAGGCTCGAGGTTCCTCTCATGGGCCGGAGTGGTGTGGACACCGAGCCCGTTCTTGACAAACTTCTCGAAGTTGGTGAATGGTTATTTCGAGTTTGTTGCATGAAGTGAAAGCTTAATCATTTTTGTTTGTGTGTGAGGTTCGTGCGTTCGGGAAGGGGGTGCAGAAAGTGATGTAGAAAGCTTGAAACGGAGCGAGTCGGCAGTGCGGAGCACTCTGCGTTATATTCCTTGTAGTATATAGTAGTAGTATATAGTAGTAGTAGACTGTAAATAATGATCGACCGGCGATTTGATACAAGCTCCTGTGGTTTGGATTAAAAACACGCTCAGAAAGTTAAAACGAAGAGAGGTACAGAAAAGCGTGCTATCCTTCTCAGCGCAACTACTACCCCGCTCTTCTTGTCAATTTAACTGCCTTTGCCATGAGCGGTGGACTGACGATGCTACGAGTATACGGTCTTGCTGCGTTGCATTGCGTTCAGTTTCATTCTGTGAGTTCGACAGCTACTTGACTAAATGTTGTATTTTCGCCTTACGCGACTTGTTTACATTCAGTCAAGTTTTGACTAAATGTATTAACGTAGAGGGGGGAATCGAGACGAGGGTCATATGGTGTATGTGTGTCTGTGTGTGTGTGTGTAGAGCGATTCAGAGAAAACTACTGGACCGATCTTTATGAAATTTGACATGAGAGTTCCTGGGTATGAAATCCCCAGACGTTTTTTTCATTGTTTTGATAAATGTCTTTGATGACGTCATATCCGGCTTTTTGTGAAAGTTGAGGCGGCACTGTCACGCTCTCATTTTTCAACCAAATTGATTGAAATTTTGGTCAAGTATTCTTCGACGAAGCCCGGACTTCCGTATTGCATTTCAGCTTGGTGGCTTAAAAATTAATTAATGACTTTGGTCATTAAAAATCTGAAAATTGTAAAAAAATAATAAAAAATTATAAAACGATCCAAAATTACGTTCATCTTATTCTCCATCATTTTCTGATTCCAAAAACATATACATATGTTATATTTGGATTAAAAACAAGCTCTGAAAATAAAAAAATATAAAAATTATTATCAATTTTTTTCCCAAATCAATTTAAAAACACTTTCATCTTATTCCTTGTCGGTTCCTGATTCCAAAAACATATAGATATGATATGTTTGGATTAAAAACACGCTCGGAAAGTTAAAACGAAGAGAGGTACAGAAAAGCGTGCTATCCTTCTCAGCGCAACTACTACCCCGCTCTTCTTGTCAATTTCACTGCCTTCGCCATGAGCGGTGGACTGACGATGCTACGAGTATACGGTCTTGCTGAAAACTTGCATTGCGTTCAGTTTCATTCTGTGAGTTCGACAGCTACTTGACTAAATGTTGTATTTTCGCCTTGCGCGACTTGTTCAAAACTTTGTTGAGACACTATTACTGTCACTATCAGCTACTGTTCGCGTATATTCTTGTGTCAAGAATTTGAAAGCAAGTTTCGAATAAACAGGAATCAGTGATAAAACTCGCCCGGGTTCGCTGGCATGTACAGTGTGCTCTTTGGTGCACGAGCGACACACACACACACACACACAGACACACGGACGCACGGACACACGCACACACACAGACACAATGACACAAGGGGAGGGAGAGAGAGAGAGAGAGAGAGAGAGAGAGAGAGAGAGAGAGAGAGAGAGAGAGAGAGAGAGAGAGAGAGAGAGAGAGAGAGAGAGAGAGGTTCACATGCGTAGAGACAGAGGGTGCCTTTACCTCCAAGACGCGCAAAACTCTCAATGGGTTGATTGACCCGGTAAGCCATGTTACCCATGTGTGTGAACAAGACAATGCCAGCGAAAATACTGATGACTGTGTCGAGGGTGATAACCAACACAGACATTCTGAAACAGCAAAAAAACATCAGGCAGTTACCTTAATTTAAAGCCGAACAGCCGCGCGCCTATGTTGGCCTTTTACCGAAATATAACTATATTTTTGCTGAACGGCAGTACAGAATTTGCAGACAAGAAGAGCACCTCAATAAATGATGGTGATAAGATTGAAGATTGATCAATCAAAAAATCGTTGTGTTTGTGTACTTAAAGATGTGTGTGTGTGTGTGTGTGTGTGTGTGTGTGTGTGTGTGTGTGTGTGTGTGTGTGTTGATATTGTGTGTGCGTGATTGTTTGTGTATTTGTGTGTGTGTATGTGTGTGTGCGAGAGACATAACGTGTTTGTTTTCGTTTATTTGAGTGTGTCAGCATGTGTGTGCGTTTTCGTGAGATATATAAAGAAAGAGAGAGAGAGAGAGAGAGAGAGAGAGAGAGAGAGAGAGAGAGAGAGAGAGAGAGAGATTCTGGAGTCTGGATGGTTTATTGATTAGGCCTTGGGCCCATTTCAATTCGGGGTGTACAAAGTTTTAAAGTTACATGCTTCATGAATAATAATCATAATAATATTAATCATAATAATAATCATCATCATCATCATAATGACAGTCGACAGGACGACAGTGAAAACAGGCATTTACAACAGCAAAACGTTTGAAAAAGGACAGTAATGCATCAACACAAAATCCAGTCTCTATCACACTTCACTCATGTCTCTCTGTCATCCTTCCATCCATCCATCCATCCATCCATCCAACCATCCAGGCCATCCATCCATCCATCTCATGTCCCTCTGTCATCCATCCATCTAATCATCCGTCTGTCTGACCAACCATTCATCCGTCATCCCTCTATTCATCCCTCCATTCACATGGCCTTCCACACGCAAATCTGCAAACAGTTATACATAATCGTTGCATCTCTGATACATAGCATCACATTAATGAGAGAGAGAGAGAGAGAGAGAGAGAGAGAGAGAGAGAGAGAGAGAGAGAGAGAGAGAGAGAGAGAGAGAGAGAGAGAGAGAGACAATGACAATGACAATGACAATGACAATTCTTTATTTTACGAGGGTAACAGAATAAGCATTGGTATACTTTTTTGCATCTGGCCCTCGCCCTAAAGAGGGACTAAATCTACTATAATAACTACTACTACATACTTACATAATTAGTAAAACAGTATAAGTTTATGTACATAAGTGCATTATATGAAACATTGTAGTTTATAAATGTTCATGACAAGGTGCAAAGCAAAAATTTGCAAGTCAATTAGAGTCAGAATACTATGCAATAGTACATCAACTCTGTAAGACAATGGATATTATGCAGAACATCATAATTTCGTGAACAAAACAATAAATCAAAGGTGAGTGACTGTGTCCCAAAGGACATAACAATCAAGAATATACTATTTTCATTAAATGGGATATATATTTGTTTTTGAAAGAATCTGTGCTGGTAGCTTCCCGTAAGGCATTCGGAAGAGCGTTCCAGAGACGGCCACCTGAATAAACTAGACTAGACTTAAATAAGTCTATCCTAGGAAGAGGAGTGTTAAATTTCATAAGGTGGTGTGAATTCTTCAAAGAGAACTTTGAACAAATGGTTTGGGGTAGAGTTTCGGATATAATTTTATGCATAAAGATTCCTTTGTTAAAAAGCAGTCTTGACTTTAGAGGTAAGATCCCTAAATGTATGTAGTCTAACTCTGTGAGGGTAGTGTGCTTTAGTAATACTAAAGAGAGAGAGAGAGAGAGAGAGAGAGAGAGAGAGAGAGAGAGAGAGAGAGAGAGAGAGAGAGAGAGAGAGAGACACACACACACACACTCAATCCCCCCCCTCCCCGCACGCACAGATCAACCTACTTCAAAGGGTTTCCATCCGTATAGCGACTATAACTGCATAGTGTGCTGATGACGCCAGTGCCCAGGATCACCCCGAAGAAGGCTTCCCCACTGGCATCCCACCACACCTGTCGGCAGAGTTATTTTTTTTTTGTCTGTATGTATTCCGCCCCTGATACTACTGTGGTAAGACCCCCCGCGGGTTAGGGGGAAGAATTTACCCGATGCTTCCCAGCATGTCGTAAGAGGCGACTAACGGATTCTGTTTCTCCTTTTACCCTTGTTAAGTGTTTCTTGTATAGAATATAGTCAATTTTTGTAAAGAATTTAGTCAAGCAGTATGTAAGAAATGTTAAGTCCTTTTTACTGGAAACTTGCATAAAAAAGTAAATTTTAAGGGGCTTATTGTCCGTCAGGTCTTAATTGCCTATATTGGACATGAATTGGTTTATACGATTCGAGTTTTACGCCCTCACGGCTTTTTGATGTTTGCGTGTTTAGGTGGTATCAGCCATCTGCACGTATGGTAGAATGACCAAGATCTTTAACGTGCCATTGTGGTGACACGGGGGTGGGAGATGGATACCGTCTCTGGGTCTGCACATAAAGTTGACCCGTGTCCGTCCCGGCCCGGATTCGAACCAGCGACCTCTCGATCACAAGTCCAGTGCTCTACCACCTGAGCTACCCGGGCTCCCGGAAGCTTGCATTCTCCCAGTAAGGTAATATATTGTACTACGTTGCAAGCCCCTGGAGCAAATTTTTGATTAGTGCTTTTGTGAACAAGAACAAGTGGCTCTATCCCATCTCCCCCCTTCCCCCGTCGCGATATAACCTTCGTGGTTGAAAACGACGTTAAACACCAAATAAAGAAAGAAAGACTGTGGTAAGGCCACACTTTAACAGTGATTACGATCATTACTTCTGATGTGTGCGTATACTGTCCGATGTCCAGGATTCGTTTTACTAACGCGCCATTCGTCACACACGCATGCACTCGCACGCAAGTGCGCGGGTTCATACACACACGCGCGCACGCACGCACGCACGCGCGCGCGCACTCACACACACACACACACACACACACACACGATCTCCTTACACGACTCTCCTTCGTCATTTCCCATTACAGCGGAACACCCCTTTTAAGACCGTTCCCCCTCTCCCCCAAAATAAGACGTACTCCCTCCCTTTTAAGACTGTTCCCCCTCTCCCCCAAAATAAGACGTACTCCCTCCCTTTTAAGACCGTTCCCCCTCTCCCCCAAAATAAGACGTACTCCCTCCCTTTTAAGACTGTTCCCCCCTCTCCCCAAAAATAAGACGTACTCCCTCCCTTTTAAGACTGTTCCCCCTCTCCCCCAAAATAAGACGTACTCCCTCCCTTTTAAGACTGTTCCCCCTCTCCTCCAAAATAAGACGTACTCCCTCCCTTTTAAGACTGTTCCCCCTCTCCCCCAAAATAAGACGTACTCCCTCCCTTTTAAGACTGTTCCCCTCTCCCCCAAAATAAGACGTACTCCCCCCCTTTTAAGACCGTTCCCCCCTCCCCCAAAATAAGACGTACTCCCTCCCTTTTAAGACCGTTCCCCCTCTCCCCCAAAATAAGACGTACTCCCCCCCCCCTTTTAAGACCGTTCCCCCTCTCCCCCAACATAAGACGTACTCCCCCCCTTTTAAGACCGTTCCCCCTCTCCCCCAAAATAAGACGTACTCCCCCCCCTTTTAAGACCGTTCCCCCTCTCCCCCAAAATAAGACATACCCCCCCCCCTTTTTAAGACCGTTCCCCCTCTCCCCCAAAATAAGACGTACTCCCTCCCTTTTAAGACCGTTCCCCCTCTCCCCCAAAATAAGACGTACTCCCCCCCTTTTCAGACCCTCCCCCAACCATCCTACCCAATAGAAGCCTCACTCCCCTTTAAGACCCCCACCCCCCGATTAGACCTCCCGCCCTTTCAAGACCCAGTTTTCTCAGATCTTCTATTCATAAACTCTGAAAGTTTAACCCCATTTTCAGACTCCTTTTTTCAAGACATGATTTTCTCAAAATATCCATAATGACCCGTGACCCCAAAACTTGACGAGGGTCAATCAAACTTAGGTCACCCGTGACCCCAAAACTTGACGAGGGTCAATCAAACTTAGGTCAAGTCGGGAGATCATCAAACTCTAGAATTGTGCAAAGTTTCAAAGCTCTAGCTTGAAAAACACCCGAGATAACCTCAACGTTAAGTTTTTATGAAACGAACCATACCCGCTGTGACCCCAAAATTTGACGAGGGTCAACCAAACTGGGGTCACTTCGTGAGATCATCAAACCCTAAAAGTGTGCAAAGATTCAAAAGTCTAGCTTGAAAAACATCCGAGATAACCTCAACGTTAAGTTTTTGTCCACGGACGGCCTGCCGTCCGTCCACGCAGACGGCCATGGATGAATACTAAAACTCACCCATTATTCAGGTGAGTCAAACATCAAAGAGACCAGCAGATCGTGCGATCCGCGACAGGCGGACAAGAGCGGCAGTTGGGAACATCCACAAAACACGCAATGAATACCTCTGGTTTGAGCCAGTTGTCCCACTTGGGCGTGAAGAAATAATTCAAACCCTTTCCGCTATTGGGCATCAAGGCTCCGTTGGTGACCAGAACGGTCAGTACCAGGATCATGATCAGCACGTTGAATATCATGATCTGAGAAAGTCAAAGCAAAAGGATCATGTTCTGAGATAGTGAAAGCAAAAGTATCATCATCTGAAATAGTCTAAGCAAAAGGATCATGATCTGAGAGAGTGACAGAAAAGGATCATGATCTGAGCTAGTGACAGCAAAAGGATCATGATCTGAGATCGTGACAGAAAAGGATCATGATCTGAGATAGTCAAAGCAAAAGGATAATGATCTGAGATAGTGACAGCAAAAAGATCATGATCTGAGATAGTGACAGCAAAAGGATCATGATTTGAGAGAGTGACAGCAAAAGGATCATGATCTGAGATAGTGACAGCAAAAGGATCATGATCTGAGATAGTCAAAGCAAAAGGATCATGATCTGAGATAGTGATAGCAAAAGAATCATGATCTGAGATAGTGATAGCAAAAGGATCATGATCTGAGATAGCAACAGCAAAAGGATAATGATCTGAGATAGTGATAGCAAAAGGATCATGATCTGAGATAGCAACAGCAAAAGGATCATGATCTGAGATAGTGACAGCAAAATGATCATGATCTAAGATAGCAACAGCAAAAGGATCATGATTTGAGATAGTGATAGCAAAAGGATCATGATCTGAGATAGCAACAGCAAAAGGATCATGATCTGAGATAGTGATAGCAAAAGGATCATGATCTGAGATAGCAACAGCAAAAGGATAATGATATGAGATAGTGATAGCAAAAGGATCATGATATGAGATAGTGATAGCAACAAGATCATGATCTGAGATAGCGACAGCAACAGGATAATGATCTGAGATAGTGATAGCAAAAGGATCGTGACCTGAGATAGTGATCGCAAATAGATCATGATCTGAGATAGTGATCGCCAAAGGGTCATGATCTGAGATAGTGATCGCAAATAGATCATGATCTGAGATAGTGATCGCCAAAGGGTCATGATCTGAGCTCGTCATAGCAAAAGGATCCTGATCCGAGATAGTGATATCGAAAGGATTAACACAAGAGGCCTAAATCGTAATTTGGGATAATCACATGGATAGCATCAAAACGCTTAAATATTATTATCTGAGACTGTTTACAAGACTAAACAAGCCAGCAGTTGCTCACACTTCCGAATTGGGAGATGTTCTGCCTCAAGGCGAGGAAACACGCCAGCCACACCACGAACAGACAGGCCACCAACGGGCCCTGTGGTCCGCCCGTGTCCCCAGACTTGTCCACACCCTCGATGTATTCACTGAAATAGACACAGACAGATAGACAGACTGTCTTCACAGAAAGAAAGACAATGTATTCACAGACAGACACTGTATTTACAGACAGACAGATAAACAGACAGACAGACAATGTATTCGCAGACAGACAGACAAACACACATACATGTATTCACAAACAGACAGACAGACAGACAGACAGACAGACAGACAGGCAGACATGCAGCTACTGCATCATTTACTTGTTCGTTAATTTTTCCCCGTTCACACAGAGACGCCACTTCTAGTTCTACTCCGTTGTACAATTTGTGGAGAGCGTGGCCAATCGTGGGCCAAACGTGGGAGGATCTTCGTGAGCGTGGTTTGGTCGGGGTGGGATCTGCTAGGTCGCGAAGCTGCGCGCTCTCCCTACGCTTATTTTGAAATGCACAAAACAAGCGTAGCCGGGTCGTGGCGCAGTATGGTCGTGATGTAGGTTTTTTTGTATGGCCCCCGTCACACAGCTCTACGTTTTTACGACGACCATGCCGATCACTCCGATTTAAAAAAGTTATCAAGTCGGGGCTCGCCGTCAAAATCCAGCACATGGCAAATCAAAACAAGTCGCGTGAAGCGATATAAAAACATTTAGTCAAGCTGTCGGCATCAAAGTAACAGATTAACACCAACAAACAGTCATCGCCGAGGCTGTATTTAAGATAGTCTCGACTAACCACACCTAAAGACCGAGACGGGTCACGCTCGTCTCCGCGTAGCGTGCAAACGCAGTACTTAGGCCTACTTAACCTATTTTCTGTAATTCTGAGAACATTTGTAGAGTAAACGTGACATAGGTATATATTTTTGAATTCAGGAAAAATTGAGGAACACGATGCAATCATTTTTAAATCTGTTAGTGAAAATTCGATTTTAATGACAACTTTAATTAGCAAACTAATTAACTAGTTATAAAGCCTCCAAGCTGAAATGCAATACCAAAGTCCGGGCTTCGTCGAAGATTACTCGACTAAAATATCAACAAATTTGGTTGAAAAATGAGAGCGTGACAGTGCTGCCTCAACTTTCATAAAAAGCCGGATATGACGTCATCAAAGAAATTTATCGAAAAAATGAAAAAAAACGTCCGGGGATATCACACTCAGGAATTCTACTGTGAATCGCTCTACACACACACACACACACACACACACACACACACACACACACACACACACACACACACACACACACACACACACACACACACACACACACACACACACACATACATACATACATACATACATACGCACTTACACCACCACCCTCGTCTCGATTCCCCGTCTATGTTAAATCATTTAGTCAAAACTTGACTAAAGTAAATGTAAAATCTACATCATGACTGTACTGCGCCACGACCCGGCTACGCTTGTTTTGTGCAGTTCAAAATTAATAAGCGTAGGGAGAGGGCGCAGCTTCGCGACCTAGCAGATCACACCCCGACCACACCACGCTAATGAAGATCCTGCCACGTTTGGTCCACGATTGGCCACGCTCTCGGACACTTTTCCATCGTAGCAGAAGCGGCGTCTATATTATGTGACTGGGGTATTAGTGCCATGTGCTGGATTCTGACGGCGATATACCCCGATTTGATAACTTTTTCAGATCGGCGTGATCGGCATGGTCGTGGTAAGGACGTAGCGCTGTGTGAACGGGCCCTAAAACACGGCCCGGTCCGCTGACAAGTATACTTGAGTTGTGTATCCGTACAAACTGATTCCATCACTCAAACTTCTGTCTTCTAATGACCACTATTTACCCCCATTCGAGTGTAAACGCAAGCACATAAGACCAAGATCCTGTAATCCATTATGGACCGTTTCAGAGTTCGGTGGGTTATAGAAACACGAAACTACCCAGCAGGCTTCTCCAGAAAGCGTCGTATGGCTGCCTGAATGGCGGGGTAAACACGGTCGTACATGTAAAACATTGTGGTAGTTTCAGCACATGAACGAACAAGAAAAAGGTAGATTGTCAAGTGGAGAGGTGGCCTTATCCCAATTAAAAGCGTGGCTAGATATGAATTTGTGAGCCGACTGAAGCGTTTGCAAGGGAAAGACTGATCTTTTAACATATGAAACCTTACATTCCAGCAGGATATATATTGACAAGAGCGCACTAGAAAATGAAACAAGTCGCGTAAGGCGAAATTACTACATTTAGTCAAGCTGTGGAACTCACAGAATGAAACTGAACGTAGTCCGCCGCTAGTGCAAAAGGCAGTGAAAGTGACGAGCCTGTTTGGCGTGGTAGCGGTTGCGCTGTGCTTCATAGCACGCTTTACTGTACCTCTCTTCGTTATAACTTTCTGAGCGTGTTTTTAATCCAAACATATCATATCTATATGTTTTTGGAATCAGGAACCGACAAGGAATAAGATAAAATTGTTTTTAAAACGATTTCGGAAATTTAATTTTAATCATAATTTTTATATTTTTAATTTTCAGAGCTTGTTTTTAATCCTAATATAACATATTTATCTGTTTTTGGAATCAGAACACAATGAAGAATAAAATAAAAGTAATTTTGGGTCGTTTTATAAAAAAATAATTTTAATTACAATTTTCAGATTTTTAATGACCAAAGTCATTAATTAATTTTTAAGCCACCAAGCTGAAATGCAATACCGAAGTCCGGCCTTCGTCGAAGATTGCTTTAAAAAAATTTCAATCAATTTAATTGAAAAATGAGGGTGTGACAGTGCCGCCTCAACTTTTACAAAAAGCCGGATATGACGTCATCAAAGACATTTATCGAAAAAAAGAAAAAAACGTCCGTGGATATCATACCCAGGAACTCTCATGTCAAATTTCATAAAGATCGGTCCAGCAGTTTGGTCTGAATCGCTCTATTGGGGCGGGGATATAGCTCAGTTGGTAGCGCGCTGGATTTGTATTCAGTTGGCCGCTGTCAGCGTGAGTTCGATCCCAGGTTCGGCGGAAATTTATTTCAGAGTCAACTTTGTGTGCAGACTCTCTTCGGTGTCCGAACCCTCCCCCCGTGTACACTACATTGGGTGTGCACGTTAAAGATCCCACGATTGACAAAAGGGTCTTTCCTGGCAAAATTGCTTAGGCACAGTTAATAATTGTCTACCTATACCCGTGTGACTTGGAATAATAGGCCGTGAAAGGTAAATATGCGCCGAAATGGCTGCAATCTACTGGCCGTATAAAATTTCATCTCACACGGCATCACTGCAGAGCGCCTAGAACTGTACCCACGGAATATGCGCGATATAAGCGTCATTGATTGATTGATACACACACACACAGACACACACACACACACACACACACACACACACACACACACACACACACACACACACACACACACACACACACACATACACCACAACCCTCGTCTCGATTCCCCCTTCTACGTTAAAACAGTTAGTCAAAACTTGACTAAATGTAAAACAAGTCGCGTACGGCGAAATTACTACATTTATTCAAGCTGTGGAACGCACAGAATGAAACTGAACGTAGTCCGCCGCTAGTGCAAAAGGCAGTGAAGGTGACGAGCCTGTTTGGCGCAGTAGCGGTTGCGCTGTGCTTCCTTGCACGCTTCACTGTACCTCTCTTCGTTTTAACTTTCTGAGCGTGATTTTAATCCAAACACATCATATCTATATGTTTTTGGAATCAGGAACCGACAAGGAATAAGATAAAATAGTTTTTAAAACGATTTCGGAAATTTAATTTTGATCATAATTTTTATATTTTTAATTTTCAGAGCTTGTTTTTAATCCAAATATAACATATTTATATGTTTTTGGAATCAGAAAATGACTAAGAATAACATGAAATTGTTTTTGGATCGTTTAATAAAAAAATAATTTTAATTACAAGTTTCCGATTTTTAATGACCAAACTCAATCATTAGTTTTTAAGCCACCAAGCTGAATTGCAAAACCAAACCCCGGCCTTCGTCGAAGATTGCTTTGCCAAAATTTCAATCAATTTAATTGAAAAATGAGGGTGTGACAGTGCCGCCTCAACTTTTACAAAAAGTCGGATATGACGTCATCAAAGGTATTTATCGAAAAAAGAAAAAAATGTCCGGGGATATCATACCCAGGAACTCTCATGTCAAATTTCATAAAGATCGGCTCAGTAGTTTAGTCTGAATCGCTCTACACACACACACACACACACAGACAGACACACACACACACACACACACACACACACACACACACATACACCACGACCCTCGTCTCGATTCCCCCCTCTGTGTTAAAACATTTAGTCAAAACTTGACTAAATGTAAAAAGAAGAAGAAACAAGTCGCGTAAGGCGAAATTACTACATTTAGTCAAGCTGTGGAACTCACAGAATGAAACTGAACGTAGTCCGCCGCTAGTGCAAAAGGCAGTGAAAGTGACGAGCCTGTTTGGCGCGGTAGCGGTTGCGCTGTGCTTCATAGCACACTATACAGCATGACTTCCCTTCTTTGTCTCTGTTAATCTAGGGAGAAAATATCCAGCGATATTTCTCCGTAGGCCTAAAGTTCGGCCATGACCTAGGCAAAATAAACTTGCGCAGCTGCAGAAACAAGAAAATGGAAATGATTGGGAGCCACGCAAATTTGACCTCTTGATTCTGACCATGAACCCGCTGTTGATAATCTGGAAGGTCGTACCAGAAATGCAGATCTATCTCTGGCCGATTCATAGATTCAACCTACAAACTGCGACCTCATCTGTGATCAGATGGCCAAGCAATGCGTGAAATCTTTTATTCTAAAGCCTTATGGCTCGTTTCGACAAGCATTAAACGGATGAAATTAACCACATGCAGTTTATTCTTCAGAAAAAATAATGCACACAAAAACTGGGTGGGGTTCGGTGATTTGTACATAAACGTCTTCCTCACGATAGATTCGCTGATTTGTCTTCTGAAGCCGTCATCAACACGAACACAAGGAACTTAGTCGATAAATATCGACAGGGGGCCGACAAATGGTTTAAATGGGAAATGTGTGTATATGGGTGTGGGTTTGAAACAAACAAACAAACCAGCCCATGTGAACCCCGGGCCGCGAAATTTTTTTTCACACGTCAGTTGCGGGCTTTCAATCCCGAAGGCTGGTTCCGAGTAACTACGAACGTAATCGGAAGTTCCGATGTTTACCAAGTCAAAGAGCCGAGTCGAACACTATCCTTGCGTCATCCAGGGAGATACTGTACATATCTCTGCGTCATCTTTGACTTTGCAAGCAGCTTTGGAGATTTCAAAACAACGTTTTTGCCCCAAAAAAGATTGTGGGCCCTTATTTTTTCCTCCTCAAGTTATTTTGGACGTTGAGCGTGGTTTGTCAGACCTATAGCGTTTCGGTTTTTAGTCAAGTTACAAAATGGCAGTCCAAGGCAAGGAGCGAAGGTGATCAATTCGGAAAGAATCTCCAATGATGTTTGCTAATGCGAGAGAATTGGGACGGGCGAACCATTGCATATCAACCAGAGGTAAGTTTCCATGTTTCGTTTTATACTTAGAGTGGGTCTTTGCGAGTATGTGTTGCAACATGTGTCACTCCGCTCACTGTCACTGACAGTCACTGAGTGTCAGTCTCTGACAACAACATTGGATGCATGTACCTGTACGTGTATGTATGTATCCTTGCCTTACGTCAGGTACGAAGATAGTTGCCCTGTATTGAATCCAACTTCCAAGACAGTGAATAAAAAATCAAAGCTAGTGCTGGTCAAATGTTTTAATGCTAGAATTAAAAATAGATAACCTTCTCGGAATATAATTGCAAGCAGGTTGGAGGCTAGTTCAAGAATCAAATTGCTGACTTACCCAGGCTGGCTGGTTACAGTGCGTTTCTTTGAAAGGCAATCAATGGTTCTACTGCTCTGCTAGTACTCACCATTTTGAAAGTGATGTTCCCATGATTGGTACTTCATCTATTATTTTATTGCAGGTCTCCTCTCAGCTGAAAAAGCCAACCGATTGCTGCATGGCCAGCGACGAATCAGGTAAAAGGTTTTATTATACACATGTACAACTGTCAGTGTCAGTGTTATGACATACAGTGTGTTTTTTCCTTCCCCTCTCTCTCATTCTCAAGTTCTGGTCAGAATAACTCATGTGGAGGTGTGCGTGTGTGACTGTGAGCAAGACTGTGAGAGAGTGGTGTTTTTTTTTTTATAATTCAGGTTCAGGGATAATAATAAAATAATGAACACCTACTGACTCCCGCAAGCTCTTAGCCTTATTTCACCAGTATGGTGATCACTTCCTCCCGTATTGGAACCATTACTAATATACTAGAAGCGCATGACTTTCAGTGTGTATGTTTGATTAAAAAAAAATGCATTGCAGTAAACACTGTCACTGTCAGGATATAATTATCTCAATGAAACTGTGTGTCAAGTTCTATTATTATTTTCCTTTTTTATATTATGCATGTGTGTAGAGCACAGAGAGCGTAAAACTTTAAAAGGAAAATAATAATAGAACTTGACACACATGATTCCTATGATAATGTAGGACAGTGGCATTGATATCTTTCTAGAATAATATGTCGTTTTACATTCAGTGAAATTTTGACTGAATTAGTGAACTGAATGTATTCAAATATGGTGACAGACATGTATACAATGTAGACAAGTTAAAGTTGCATGTGTGTACATCACTACATGTTCTGTAGCTTGCAAGTTACATTGAAAACCGCCTTGACTATAATGGAAATCCACTTAATCACTGTCTTTGGGGTTCCAACAAAAATCCAGCAGTAGGGGGGGGGGGGGGGGGGGAGTCGGGGGATTTTATTTGAACTTGTCTACCAGGGAAAAAGAATGTTTAAGCTCTTGGCATTTATGTGGGTTTAGTGTGTGTATGTGTGTCAGTTACAAACAGTACACAACTTATTCCTTTATACTCATACTTAGACTTGTTCTTGTCGTTGTGTTTAAGATCCGTTCCTTTCTCATTCATTTGTCAGTAGTGACTGAAGATGATGAAGACCTGGCCAGTGAATGTGGATGAAAAGCAGTGCTATCCAAGTCCAGCTATGATCGATGGGGAAACTACAGCAACAGCCGCAGAGGATCACCGGACAAAAAGAACTGTTTCCCAGTATTGTAAATGTCCACTCAGTCTCAGTATTGAGCATTACAACTTGTTGCTATTGTACATTTTTGTCAATGTTTTAAAGGCCCGCTACGCCTCACAGGGCCGGACTAGGCTAAGAGGAGGGGTGGGGAGGGGGGGGGGGGGGGTTGCCAGTGGTGGTCCAGGGGGAAGTTCCCCTTGGCGGGGTCAAGGGGTGAGGGGGCAAAGCCCCCTGAAGCTGATGGGTAGGTCATATTCTGAGATAGGAAAATGGTCGCTCCTTGCATGAAACGGCATAAAATAAACAATCATAAAAAATGTTTTAAATAAGTGAGGTACATGTTTAGGCTAGGGGGGGGGGGGTTGCGCAACCCCCGTAACCCCCCCCCCCCCCCCCCCCGGTAGTTAAACCCCCCGTCCGGCCCCTGCCTCATTTAAAAAGTTGTCCTATCGTTTTGAACTGAGCGCTGTCATTGTCCCATAAGAACTCCATTCCTTTGGACGGTGCAATATTCTATATTTTTCTCTCAAGATACACATTTTCAAAAAGAGACTGAAGTTGTGCAGTGCGGATCTGGCGTTTTTGGGAATTCCAAACCGTTTGTGATATGAGCTGTTTGGGTACACCTGTCTGCAGCACATTCAAGTTAGGAGTACGGGAGACAACTCCAACTGACCATAAGTCTTGCGTCTGCTTTTGTTTTCAGTTCAAGACATTTTGACGAGGCGCATTGAATTATGCCACCGAAATAAAACTAAGGCCTGTCCACTTACAAAAACTGCTGGGTCAAAGTTCAGTAAATCTTACATTTTCTTAAAGGTACTGAACTTGTCAAATCCAGGTGCACAGAGCCCCTGGGGCTTTTAGTCATACCTCAGGCAGCTATCCGTTAGAAGAACTACCAAGTTTCATTGACTTGCACCCAAAGAGTCAAGAACTGCGATTTTTTTACGAATTAATTTCGTACTCAGACCCGGCTGGTCTTGACCTATTTTTGGATCTAAATTTAGATCAGGTAGATCACCACATCATGCACAAAAAGACACGTCACTAGCAAACTATGTCAGACGTCATCATGAGTTTGTGTAAAACAAAATGGATGCCGGAATCACTCAGTTGAATCGAACTCCGACCAAACACCACGTAATAACTAGGTTAATTTATGCACTCGCGTGAACAAGAAACTGTCGAGCTTCACAGATGTCGTCGTTGGGTAGTTTTGGGTTTGTTTTACTACCATAGGAGGATTTTTGAACTGTAAATGCACTCAGCTGCAACAAAAACGCAAAACGAAGGCTGTGAGCTGCACTGTGCCTTTAAGGAAATGTGCGGCAGTAAAATTGAATTCGGAAAATACATGGAATAACCTGGTTTTCTGCATAAAAATAAATAAAACAATTGTGAATACTTCTTCTGCGTTCGTGGGCTGAAACTCCCATGTACACTCGTGTTTTTGCACGAGTGGATTTTTACGTGTATGATCCTTTTTACTCCGCCATTTAGGCAGCCATACGCCGCTTTCGGAGAATTGTGAATACTGATCGACGTAGAGTGCCGTTGGAAACAGTCGTTACATTGGATTTCTAGGAAACTGTTTAACAGCGACATCATACATCAGAAATTCCTAATATTTGGCACAAAGATACACATGTATCAATCTACAATCATATAGAACGATTTTTGACAACAGACTACAGTTGAATTTTGATATCTTTTGTCATGAGGATGAACGAATTTCTTACTGCATATTCATTACAATAATTAATTTAAATTCAACTGTAGTTTTTAACAAAAAACACGTTCTTTATGATTGTAGATATAATACATGTGTATCCTTAAATATTATGAATTTCTGATGTATTTTTGTTTGTTTATTTGTTGCTTAACGTCCAGCCGACTACGCAGAGCCATATCAGGACGAGGAAGGGGGGATGAAGGGGGCCACTTGTCAAGCGATTCCTGTTTACAAATGCACTAACCCATTACTTGTGTCCCAGCAGGCTTTAGTAAAACTAAATTAATACCTACTGGAAGATTACCAGTTTCCAGTATGTTAAAATAGGCTTAACCTATCTACTGCTGGACTTACATCAGAACACTAACAGATTAAACTATACATGAATCGCAAGACAAGCGGCAAGAGAAGAGATTTTTGGAAAAAATACAGGTGAATGAGCAAGAAGGCAGAAAAAAGAAAAGAATTCATGAAGAAAAAGAGAGCATGACAGGAAAGAGGAACCAAAAATCTACCTAACAGCAAACTAGAAAGCTCCTGCGGTTCCAAAAACAGGAGGGGCCTTTAATTTCATAACCGCAGTGCCCCACTGCGGGAATTTCTGATGTATGATGTTGCTGTAAAACTGTTTTCTAGAAATCCCATATGGCGCTGTTAATGCTAGATTCCATAGCAACAGCAGTCTATATCCATCCACAATGTTTTCATTCATTTTAATAAGTCACTTCAAGAATTAACCAGAAAACCAAGTTATTCCTTGACTATTCTTCAAGTTTAAAGGCACAATGCAGCTCACAGCCTTAGTTTTGCGTTTTTGTTGCAGCTGAGTGCATTTACAGTTCAAAAATCCTCCTATGGTACTAAAACAAACCCAAAACTACCCAACGACGACATCTGTGAAGCTCGACAGTTTCTTGTTCACGCGAGTGCATAAATTAACCTAGTTATTACGTGGTGTTTGGTCTGAGTTCGATTCAAATGAGTGATTCCGGCCTCCATTTTGTTTTACACAAACTCATGATGATGTCTGACATAGTTTGCAGTGACGTGTCTTTTTGTGCATGATGTGGTGATCTACCTGATCTAAATTTAGATCCAAAAATAGGTCAAGACCAGCCGGGACAGAGTCCGAAATTAATTCGTAAAAAAATCGCAGTTCTTGACTCTTTGGGTGCAAGTCAATGAAACTTGGTAGTTCTTCTAACGGATAGCTGTCTGAGATATGACTTAAAGCCCCAGGGGATCCGTGCACCTGGATTTGACAAGTTCAGTACCTTTAAGTTTGGTAATTTTACTGCCGCACATTGCCTTAAGTCATAAATAAAGGGTTCCAGTAACATACCATTCTTCTTTATTGATTATGAACTTTGGAAGGTTAGATTTTGGAATCAGTTTTTTTTTAAATATTTCCTTGATGTGTTGTAATAAGATCAACCGTCTGCTTGGACATATACTAAAGATCCACTACCTGGCTGCTGTCTGCGGAAAATCGATTAATTCATAGACAAATATGCCTTACAGGGAAGCAGCTAGCCAGTTGACTGTACGTGTGTTTGTGTAGAGGTGTTCTTATTGCATGTTCAAGCCAGGACAGATGGTGACCTGAAACATTTACACATTACACATGTATGCAGGACTGCTACTTTAAGCTTAGGTGCAAGTGTGATGATATAATTATTTGTTTGACTGATTATGGGCATTAAAATAAAACTGCAAAAAGAATACTTACACTTGAGATCTGATTTTGTGCGTGTCTGTGTGTGTGTGCGCATGAGGGTGTGTGTGGGCCATTTGACATACTTGCAGAAGAAACCAACAGAGGTAACTGATAAACTGCATTTATTAACACAAAGAGGTAAACAAAGTGAGTTCACACATTTCACAAAAGTAAGAAAAGGCAGTCTCACATGTGTGATAGTCTAGGAATACCAATGCATTCACAATATTTAGTACTCACATGAATGGCCCAAGAAAACTATAGGCTGAGAATGCAAGTTCTAATTTGGCACATTTGTACATGTAGCTGCATCTGCTAGACATATATATCCATCTTACAATAAAAACAAGTCGCGTAAGGCGAAAATACAATATTTAGTCAAGTAGCTGTCGAACTCACAGAATGAAACGCAATGCCATTTTACTCGTAGCATCGTCAGGCCACCGCTCATGGCAAAGGCAGTGAAATTGACAAGAAGAGCGGGGTAGTAGTTGCGCTAAGAAGGATAGCACGCTTTTCTGTACCTCTCTTTGTTTTAACTTTCTGAGCGTGGTTTTAATCCAAACATATCATATCTATATGTTTTTGGAATCAGGAACCGACAAGGAATAAGATGAAAGTGTTTTTAAATTGATTTGGACAATTTAATTTTGATAATAATTTTTATATATTTAATTTTCAGAGCTTGTTTTTAATCCGAATATAACATATTTATATGTTTTTGGAATCAGCAAATGATGGAGAATAAGATAAACGTAAATTTGGATCGTTTTATAAAATTTTTTTTTTTTTTACAATTTTCAGATTGTTAATGACCAAAGTCATTAATTAATTTTTAAGCCACCAAGCTGAAATGCAATACCGAACCCCGGGCTTCGTCGAAGATTACTTGACCAAAATTTCAACCAATTTGGTTGAAAAATGAGGGCGTGACAGTGCCGCCTCAACTTTCACGAAAAGCCGGATATGACGTCATCAAAGACATTTATCAAAAAAATGAAAAAAATATATGGGGATATCAATCCCAGGAACTCTCATGTCAAATTTCATAAAGATCGGTCCAGTAGTTTGGTCTGAATCGCTCTACACGCACGCACGCACGCACACACACACACACACACATACACCACGACCCTCGTTTCGATTCCCCCTCGATGTTAAAATATTTAGTCAAAACTTGACTAAATATAAAAACTAGTGGTTAGGACATGGGCCTGAAAATCTCAAAGTCCTAGGTTCGAATCTCTGCAGAGGCATTTACTTTTCCCCCTTAGTTAAAATAAAAATGCTCAATCGAGAGAGAGCAACTGTCAGCACAGAATGGACTGAATCTGATCATCATCCTCAGCAAAGCCAGGCACCACTCTGCAAGCTGCCTGCACGTCATATCTCGGCACCTCACTTCCTGGAAAATAAAGAAAATGTATTACTGAGCACATTCAGACTTTGCTGTGCGCTGATGGGGATATGTTTTTGGTATTGAGAAGAGGGTGTGTGGTGGGGGTGCCGGAAGGTAGGTAGGAAGTAATACATGTACTTGTTCTTCACACAATCAGTGGGATGGAGAATGGTGTGGGTGATACTGACAGTGACAACTATTAACTAAACTGTAAACATTGTTCTGTAATATTACAGGTGCCATCATTCCTTCCTGTGAAAACCATTTATTTATATATACTTTCATCATTAAAATTAAAAAGAATCTTTCATCATTAAAATTAAAAAGACTTCCTCACAAGAACCTTTCTAACGACATGATATCTTGTTATGCTGCTGATGTGAGCGGTTTTTCTGGAATGTGATGGAAATTTACTATTTTTTTAATTGACAGCATGAGCCCTCATCCCACACACATTCCCTATTTAGCGTTGACACCTTACAGTTTTGTTGAGAAATGTGATGTGAAGTCATTCAGAAAATTCTAACACTGTAGGGTGTTGATACGTTTTACTATAACTTTTATTCCATGTAAAAAGTAAAAAAATAAACTATAAAAAAAAACTGGCCAGATCTGTGTTTGTGAGCCAACGAAAGGACTGACTGTATTTAAAATAATTCCAGTAATGTGTAAATCTTTCATTCTAGCTATTTCATGTTTTACTTTCTTGCATCACATTCACAATAGTTCAAATCAATGTTCATGCAAACAGCATAATGCACTTTATGAGTATAGGGTTGCAACAAACTTTAAGATGGGAAGGAGAGAGAAAATAAAGATATTTGTACCATTATGTATACAAAGTACAGCATACCAATTAGTGAATTACCATGCACAGTATTACTATGCATCTTCAAATGTATGAATAATTTCATCTACAAAGTACTTGTAAATGTAATACAATTTACAAAGAACAAAAGACTGCTGAATGATCTACACCAGTACATGCATGTTTATAGCTAGCTACAGACTACCATCACCAATACCTTATAAATGTGTAACTTACTCTTCAGGGGTATAGTCTGTAATGTAAAGCACCACGCCAAGTCATCCTGATACCTCTCCAGTACATGTATCCATGTTTAAAGGTAAACTGTTGGAACTGGAAGACAGGAGCTGTATGAATGATGCACATCACCTCTGGTTTCTCGGGAGGCCTGAAAAAAACCATAACAATATTAACATAACTATTAACATGTCTTGAAAATGAAATAAGTACTATTTCAACTTCACTATCAGAGCCAAATCACTCACTAATTCAGTAATTGTTTTGTTTATTCTTTTACAACCATAGTTCATACACTGATACAGCAACATTTGATTCTGTGCATATAGATTAAAGATCAAGCATTTTCTAAACTTGAGTAAAAAAAATAAGAACACAACAAGCACACACTCTAGTCTGTGACTCACAGTCACACCCAGTTACTCAGTAACACACACATGACATACACAACAGATGAATCTTGCTCAGTTCTACAAAGGCCACGTTTGCAATGGTCATGTCTTGGATTTTAAAAACAATAACTTACCTGCTGGTTGATCCAAACCGATGATTGAAAATCAGTGAGAGGAAAATGTCCGAGGCTGATGATACCATTCGCCAATGGTGCGAGGAAAGAAAGACTGCTCTCTGTATGATGTTATGCAGGCTGGGAGTTTATGAGCCTCAGCATGGATTGAGCGAGTGTTGAGTGCAATTCTTTTCGCTATATCCTATTAACTCACACATTGACCCTGCAGCAGTGACGATCATTTCTAGATTGCAATCGGCAAAGTTCGTAGCTCGGATTGCACTCATTCCAGCGCTACCGTGTACTGGGTCAGCGAGACACGAACGACAACTCAAATCGATAAGCATCCGAACACATCGGAACTTCCGTTTACGTTCGTAGCTACTCGGAAATAGCCTTTGAAATTGAAAAGCCCGCAACTGACGTGTGAAAAAAAAATTCGCCCCCGGGCCGCAGGCCTTCGATGTAGTGATTGAAAAAAAAGGATGTTCTCAAATGGTTCAATTCTCATTTGGTCTGATTCTCAAATGGTACACCCCCCCCCCTGGCCACAGGCCTAGGGGTAAAATTTTATAGACACTGACCTTCTTCCCAGGGGTCATTGACCCAGTTTTAGCTATGAGAGGTGGTTCGCCCAGAGGCGGTCTCTTTGATGTCTTGAGAGGAAACTTGGCCAGGGTAGTACATGCACCAGAACTGGTGGACACCAAGGACAAACATGAAATCGAAGCAGTTTGCTTTCAGAGGGAACGGTCGTCAGCAACTCAAACTTCTCTGTTTTCTTTTTTTAAGAAAATCTGACTTTCTTTGTGGCCCCCTGACTCCGCCCCCCTCCCTCTGTAAGGACCCCCCTCCATAAGGACCGATTTTTGTCAACATTTTAAAGGTCGCTAGAGAGGGGTTCCACTGTATGACCTAACCGCTACTGGCAGACGGCCTCAATCTTCACGCGCAAAGACGAGATTAATAGGTGCTCGGTTTTGGTATTTTGAATTACATTACATTAAACCTTTGTTGGGTTTCATGGTCATGGCAACAGCCATAATAATATTACATGATGTATAATATCATATTTCAGCATATGTGAATTACATGTCATCATACTATAAAACTGTCATACATTTTTATTCCTACATTATTCTGATTGATCACAACCAAACCTACTATCATTGGACACATCCAAATGCAAGCGCCTGTTCTTGACAATTTCCCTCTGATCTAAATATAAAATCAGTGCAATTTCCTGGGTCGGGCTTTGCCACAGACACTCACGGTTTGGCCTGTAGTTTTCTGATTTGTGCACAAAAGCTTTTTTTCTTTTTTCTTTTTTTTTAACATAACAATGTTTAATGTCACTGTATGTTTAAAAGACCATGGTCATATTTGTAAAAACAATGTTAAATTAGAAAATAAATAACATTTTGGTTCATGATTTTTCCTACACCTGTGCTGAAAATAAGAAATAAAAATGTCGGTATATAAGTCGCTCAAATACAAGTAGGTATGAATGGCTCGGTTTGAGTTTGTTGCAGTTGACCCTGCACAATGCGACCTATCATGTTTTTGCGATTTTGCCGTCACCCCTCCCATAGGGTGACGTATTTCACAACTTCCTGTGTTACACAAACTCTGTGATGACTCCCAATTTTGACTTCACTCCTCCCATAGGGTGACGGATTTCACAACTTTCTACAGATGAACAATGTTGCCTCCACCCCTCCCATAGGGTGACGGATGTCACAACTTCCTGTGTACACAAACTGATGACGTATTTCACAACAAAATGGCGCTGCCCATGGTCAACCTCGAAACTATCCGTATAGAATGGGGGCGTCCTCGCCCCCATAACAATGATTGCAGAAGCAAACTCTGTACCTACACGACCGAGACACAAGACTGACTATTTCACAGCTGCAATGTGAATAGAGAACAAAGACGTTTTGGGTAAGCTTACTCACGTCAGGTCTTCACTGACAAGCTGGGAACAGACGGAAAATTCCGAAAAAAGTAAATGACGTCAAAGTCTCTTTCGCTTTGCGTGTAACTTTGTCATGACGTCTTTTTGTGACGACAGTACACGCGACAATTATTTTGTTCGCTTCCGATGTCATTTTAGACTAAGGAGCTAAGCCTGTGTCTTGAAACAGCTGAAACACTCTTTTGGATTGCCGTTTCAATGTTAACCAAAAAGTTAAAGAAAAAAAAAACAAGGTTCAGTTGCGAACTGACAGCGGATTGAGCATTTATTCCTGTTGATGAAGGTACGATTGAAGCTTTATTCTCTCCGTCAACCAACAAGACTAGATTTGTAGCAGACGAAAAACAAAGTGTGCGTTTTTCCTGTCTTGTGAAGGCGATTATGTCGTTATAAGTTATCTGTACGTTGTGAAGACATTTCAAAACAAAATTTAGCTTTGATGCGTCACGGGATATAAGCTTATACGTTTTTATCCATGGAATTGGTGTTTTTTTCGTCTCGGCAGGGTGAATGAATTCATGATGTCTTTTCCGGAACTGGACAAAACTGGCCTTGCCAAGACTGAAACAAAATATAGTTCTACAACTTCTAGGCTTGGGTTGATTGCCCATGGTGAATTTCCAATGATTTTTTTCCACATCCCATGACAAATTCTCTTTACTTTGGTCATGCCATATATACGTTACAGTTCCGTCCATCCATGGTATCGCGTGATATTTTGTCTCGACGGGGTGAAAGAATATAATGACGTCACTCTCGGCAGAGCCTCGAGTGACGTCATCATATTCATTGACCCAGTCTCGACAAAATATCAGGCGATACCATGGATG
>NW_027126698.1:0-35000 GCF_037325665.1 Littorina saxatilis | reverse complement strand
TCTAAGATTTTATTTCTGTTTGATTTGTAATATGTTGTGAAGACATATTTATCAATTGATCAACAAAATAAAACATAATACAAAACGACACAACATTGTTAAAATCATTATTGGCCAACGTTGAACGTTTACGAAGGCCTCAATCTTCCCGCGCCGTAGACCAGATTAATAGGTGCTTGATTTTGGTATTTTGATTTTACATAACATTAAACCTTTCTTGGGGTTCATGGTCATGGCAACAGCCATAATAATATTATATCATGTATAATATTACATTTCAGCATATGTGAATTACATGTTATCATGCCAAACTGTCATACATTTTTATTCCCACATCATTCTGATTGATCACAACCAAACCTACTATCAGTGGACACATCCAAATGCAAGCGCCTGTTCTTGACAACTTGCCACTGATCTACAAATATAGATCAGTGCAACTTGCTGGGTCCTTTGTCGCCACAGACACTGTTTGGCCTGTAGGTAAAATGTACAATGTATTTTCTGATTTGTGCACAAAAGCTTTTTTTCTTTTTTCTCTTTTTTAACATAACAATGTTTAATGTCACTGTATGTTTGAAAGACCATGGTCACATTTGTAAAACAAATGTTAAATTAGAAAATAAATAACATTTTGGTTCATGATTTTTTCCTACACCTGTGCTGAAAATAAGAAATAAAAATGTCGGTATATAAGTCACTCAAATGCAGTATAGTATGAATGGTTTGAGTTTGTTGCGGTTGACCCTGCACAGTTCGACCTATGATGTTTTTGTTGAACAATTTTGCCGTCACCCCTCCCATAGGGTGACGTATTTCACAACTTCCTGTGTTACACAAACTCAGTGATAACCAATTTTGCCTTCACCCCTCCCATAGGGTGACGGATTTCACAACTTTCTACTGATGAACAAAGTTGCCTTCACCCCTCCCATAGGGTGACGGATGTCACAACTTCCTGTGAACACAAACTGATGACGTATTTCACAACAAAATGGCGCTGCCCATGGTCAACGTCGAAACTATCCGTATAAATGGGGGCCTCCTGGCCCCCATAATTAGCAAACATTTGTTTTAATAAGAGAAGCAACTGCTCACACGGGTCATCTTCGTTTGTTTTTGTTTTTGTTGTTCGGGGCTCTCTACCACTGCTTCTTCGATTGTGTACTACCTGAAGTCTATCATTCTGATAATCATCGGTCCACGTTATCGCTCTGGTGACCGGCACGGTTGGCCTAGTGGTAAGGCGTCCGCCCCGTGATCGGGAGGTCGTGGGTTCGAACCCCGGCCGGGTCATACCTAAGACTTTAAAATTGGCAATCTAGTGGCTGCTCCGCCTGGCGTCTGGCATTATGGGGTTAGTGCTAGGACTGGTTGGTCCGGTGTCAGAATAATGTGACTGGGTGAGACATG
This sequence comes from Littorina saxatilis, assembly GCF_037325665.1. Taxonomy (NCBI): domain Eukaryota; kingdom Metazoa; phylum Mollusca; class Gastropoda; order Littorinimorpha; family Littorinidae; genus Littorina; species Littorina saxatilis. The sequence goes on along the minus strand of NW_027126698.1, from coordinate 33,587 downwards.
AAGCCTGTGCTGCGACTTCTGTCTTGTGTGTGGCGCACGTTATATGTCAAAGCAGCACCGTCCTGATATGGCCCTTCGTGGTCGGCTGGGCGTTAAGCAAACAAACCAATAAAAAAATCGCTCTAGTCTCTCTGACAGGATGAATAATTACTACGCGCATTAAAGGGAAATCTATCAAAACAAGAATACAGAGTTATCTCCCATATGTTTTTCGCTAAGACGAACGTGATTGTAGAATGGCCGACTTCGACAGTGATCTCTGTTTTGTTCTTCACAGTCAGTATATGATAAAGACATCGTTCTAAGGTCAAAACAAGTCGAAATTTTGAGACTGCTGTGAGAAGGAGACCGTGATATTGTTGCATCACTCCCAACTGTGTACGGAAAAAGTCGTCCGCTCCGTAGCCATTTTGTTATGATCACGGGACAAAGTTGATTATCACGTGACACTTTTGCCATATTTAGAGTTGTTTGCACAGTAAATACATCCGCGAAAGATAGCTCGCTTGAAAGTGTCTTACATAACAATTCCTTTCTAAATTTAAACATTACACAGCACCATGAAAAATCATTATCGACGATCGCGAATCTGCTTATATCAATAACACATTACGAAAAGCTCTAAATATGTAAAAAAAAAAAAAAAAAAAATCGATTTTCTCACCAGAGAAGGAAAACAAAGGCATACTGTCAGGGATAAATGAGACCCGAAGGGAAGTAACTCATTTTGACCTGAGTTCAGGATGGAAGTCTATATTATGATGATGAGTAATATTGAACGCCCTCACGGTAAAACCATCAGGGGCATGTTTTCGGGTTTGACCCCAACTTTAGATGGTAAGAAAAAAAAGAGACAGAAAAAAAAAATAAAATGAAAAGGGCCACCGCAAGGGAGGGATGGTTGTCGCGCTCCAGCTCCCGGTCAACGAGGCACCCGAGCCGTAGGTGGTTTCAAGTAGCGTCATGGAGTTAGTTTGGAGATCCAGCTGGATCATTATGTGTCCGTGCTGGCAGTCAGCGTTGCCGTTGTGGGTCTCTTTTTTTAAAATTTGAATGGAGTTGTGGTGTCACAGTAGCAGGGGCAAGTGCCTTGCCGTCTGGTGGTTTGTCTTGAGGCGGTTTGGTTGTAAAGAGCCTTAGATGCCACAGCCTCGGCAGTCTAAGGTCCTAAGCGTGTCTGGAGGCATATTTTGTGTCTGAAACGCTCGTGGAGCTGTAGCCTCTGCTCCCAAGTTATCTGAGTCTGGAGGAAATTTGGTTATTCGGCTTGCCTGGAGGCTTCTGCCTCAGCCATCCAGGGAGCCATGTCTCACAAAATTGTATGTCTGGAGGCACATTTGGTTTGGTTCTCGTCGCCGGCTGCTGCCTCGGCCAGGCGAGGGTTTATTGTTTTTGTTGTTTCCAAGCTGGGCGTGCTAGGAAGCGGTCTAGAACCAACTCGCGACAGATGAACCGCTCAGGGTGGTAGCCAGGATCATCATCAATTTCTGTCCGAGTGATGGGTGGGGTCGGAGAAAGTCAAGGGTGTTAAGAGCTTTCTCCATTCTGTATTGGACAAGGTCAGCCATCTCCTGTTTAAGGGCACCTCTTCTATTACTACTACTAGTACTACTACTACTAGTTACTACTATCTACGACTACTACTACAGCCTGAAGTCGGTGTACTTAAGAGTGGAACCAAGAGTATACAACAGGGTTCTGCCACTACTACTACTACTACTACTACTACTACTATTACTACTACTACTACTACTATGATTACTGTGATTGGTTTTATGTGTTTGGTTGGTCTCTTCTTTTGGTAGTGCAATAGCGTTATTTATGGATTGTTGTTATCACCATTTACATAAAAACTTATCTGTTAATCCAAACAATGATATAATTACTGTGATGTTCTTAACTACACTTTAACATGGAATGTATGTATGTATGTATGTATGTATGTATGTATGTATGTATGTATGTATGTATGTAGGTATGTATGTAGGTATGTATGCATGTGTGTTGGTGTGTCGGTGTGTCAAGTGTGCAAGTAAAAAGGGTATTGTAGTTGTACATATATTACTTTAGATATTTTTTTTGTTATCATGGGTTTTATGAATTTTCTTCTCTTATTCTTTTATAATTATTAATTAATGACCTATATGTGCTGATGACCAATTTAATTTCCTTTGTTGAATCAATAAAATGTTATGAGTTATGAGTTATGAGTTACTACTACTATTACTACTACTACTACTACTACTACTACTACTACTACTACTACTACTACCTGCAGTCGTTGTAAAGGAAAAAGAGAATGCTTTATGTCCTACAGGCTGGTTATGTGATTCGAGTTTTGACGAGATACACAAGTGTATGCGTTGTTTAGGTGGTATCAGCCATCTGCACTTATGGTAGAATGACCGAGATCTTTTACGTGTCATGGTGACACGGGGGTGGGACATGGCTTCCGTCTCGGGGTCTGCACAAAAAGTTGACCGTCCCGGCCCGAATTCGAACCTGCGACCTTCCGATCACAAGTCCAGTGCTCTACCAACCAAGCTACCGGGCCCCCGCAGTCGTTAAGGAGGTTTAGAAACTGCGTCACCTATCAGCTACGTGACCTACCAGGACACGTATCTCACATGCGGGTCGCGCTGCGTGTGGTGATAAGGTACGTGTTCACGTAGCAAACCCTTCTATACGTCAGGGCAACGTATGTCAGATTTTATCAAGTCCAACCATCCGAGAAAGGTGTAAGGATGCTCAATATTTTCTGGAATCTTCCATCACGCTTCAGTCCATATTTCATAATTCTGGTTTGTATACATCGTAGTCGCCGATGTGTCAAGAGCATGACCCCACGAACGACAAGTTGCTGAGACTTACGTCGCGTATCCTTCTGTGGGCCTATTGAGTGTGCTCGCCTTGATTCACTTCGAAAAGCAGACACAGAGAGCAAAATACCGTTCGTTCAGTGGAATGAATTCAATCCCTCCGGTAGAAAAAAATATGGAAAAGCTCCCTTAGAATGGATTTTAGTGCAAATGTGTCGGTGTCTCGATAATACGTGAACACTGTGACCTTCTTTTTGACAAATTCTGAGCGTTAGATACCACGTTACGTGCATACAACACCCCTATCACTGCGGGTATTCCCACTGTCGATCGCTGTGCGTGCTTCTGATACGGGCGTGATCACGTATAAAACTGTTTTTATACGTGAAGGCAACGTATTTCATATCACTTTAAAATCTAAATATGAACCATTCAAATAAAGTACGAGACCTCCCCTTGCAGCATTTTCCTATATCCTGGCGCATAAACCACATTTTTTAGTTGTGTGATTGCTTGACTAAAATTAAATAAATCGGGTGACCCATTCCAACGGCTCTGCGATATCACAGCAAACCATGAAGCACGCAAGGACGACCCAAGTTAAATTTAGAAATGTTATCTCGACCAAAATACTCCCAGGAAGCAAGTACCTTGCGCGAGGAAGCGTATGTTTAAAAAGACTAAAAATTCAGCATAACAGAAACCTTTTCCCAGGAACAGATCAATTCTGCTAGGTAACCCAATGCACACGTGTATCATGTGTGTATGGTGGTGGTGGGGGGGGGGGGGGGGTGTTGTTGTTTAGTTTGGTTAGTAAAACTGCCTAGCAAGAATGTTTTGTTTCATAAAGACTTTGTAAACGACCCTAAAGTAATGTTCCGTCAAATTCATTTGAATTGAAGGCTAGGTTTGGGTACACACACAAAGGCATGCGCGTACGCACGCATACACGCACACATACAAACACACAAACACACACACATACATACACATACACACACACACAAACACACTCGCACACACTTGGCGTCGCCCATTAACACAGACAGACAGACAGACAAGCAGACAGACATACAAACACACACACAAGACATATACACAAAAAACACACACATTCGCACACGCACACGACAGTCAGAAACACAACGACGCCCACTTACACACTAACACCACTTACACACTTACACCCTTATAAGCGGGGGTGAAAGCGTGGTGGCCAGTGACCCAGAACGAACACAAGCCAACGCTCGAAGTTCGATTGCCCTACTTTTCTTTTCTGTTTCCTTAAAAAAAATCAAAAATCATTGACACACAATGACAGAAGCAGTTTCAACACTGGGTATTGTTGCAGACTTTAGCGCGCTGTCCACGATTTTTTAAAGCACGAAATGCATGATGTTCGAAAGGAGTTTTGCCCTACTTTGATACGTGACGTGGTATCTAACGAGCAATTTTTACATCATTCCTCTGCGTGACTTATCTCAATAGGGATTGGTGAGGTCAGGGTACGTGACGCAATATCTAAACCTCCCTGTTGCATTGTAACACGTAGGCCTACCTTTAAAGAGCGGGACCATGTGCCAGCCCATCACGGCCCCGTAGTTGGAGTACTGGCCAAGGCAGGCCTCCATGTAGAAGATGGGCACGCCCACGAGGCAGGTGACGAAGATGAAAGGAAAGAGGAAGGTGCCCGCCCCGTGCTTGTGAGCCTTGGCGGGAAAGTGCGTGAAGTTTCCGATGCCCACAGACGCCGCCATGAGAGAGATCATGCAGTCGAAACGACCCAGCCAGTGACCGCGCATTGCCTTCCCTTCCGACACAAAGGCTGACCCAGATCCCAAGTGAGACATCACCGACTGAAATGAAGAGTAAGATGAAAGAATAAATGGCTGGTTGAGGACCCAGTACCGACCAAAATGAGAAAAAAGATAACAGAATTAAAATCATAACCGACTGAAACGAAGAGCAAGATGAAAGAATAAAAGGCTGGGTGAGGAACCATTACCGACTAAAATGACTGAAAGGAAGAGCGTACAAAAGGATTAAAATCACGACCGACTGAAACGGAGAGCGAGATAAAACAATTAAAATCATGACCGACTGAAACGGAGAGCAAGATGAAAGAATTAAAATCATGACCGACTGAAACGGAGAGCAAGATGAAAGAATTAAAATCAAGACCGACTGAAACGAAAGCAAGTTGAAAGAATTAAAATCATGACCGACTGAAACGAAGAGCAAGTTGAAAAAATTAAAATCATGACCGACTGAAACAAAGAGCAAGTTGAAAGAATTAAAATCATGACCGACTGAAACGAAGAGCAAGTTGAACAAAATCAAAGTCATGACCGACTGAAACGAAGAGCAAGTTGAAAGAATTAAAGTCATGACCGGCTGAAACGGAGAGCAAGATGAAGGAATTAAAATCATGACCGACTGAAACGAAGAGCAAGTTGAAAAAATTAAAATCATGACCGACTGAAACGAAGAGCAAGATGAAAGAATTAAAATCATGACCGACTAAAACGAAGAGGAAGACAAAAGAATTAAAATCATGACCGACTGAAAATTAGAGCAAAAGAATAAAAGAATAAAAGGCTGGGTGAGGAACTATTACCGACTAAAATGATTTTTAACTTTTTTTTTTTTTTTTTTTTTACATCATAACCAACTGAAACGAAGAGCAAGACGAAAGAATTAAAATCATGACCGACTGAAACGAAGAGCAAGATGAAGGAATTAAAATTATGACCGACTGAAACGAAGAACAAGATGAAGGAATTAAAATCATGACCGACTGAAACGAAGAGCAAAACGAAAGAATTAAAATCATGACCGACTGAAACGAAGAGCAAGATGAAGGAATTAAAATCATGACCGACTGAAACGAAGAGCAAGACGAAAGAATTAAAATCATGACCGACTGAAACGAAGAACAAGATGAAGGAATTAAAATCAAGACCGACAGAAACGAAGAGCAAGATGAAAGAATTAAAATCATGACCGACTGAAACGAAGAACAAGATGAAGGAATTAAAATCAAGACCGACAGAAACGAAGAGCAAGATGAAAGAATTAAAATCATGACCGACTGAAACGAAGAACAAGATGAAGGAATTAAAATCATGACCGACTGAATTGAAGAGCAAGATGAAAGAATTAAAATCATGACCGACTGAAACGAAGAGCAAAATGAAAGAATAAAAGGCTGGGTGGAAGATCCATAAAAATAAGTCTGAAATTAAGAAAAAACTAAAAGAAAATTAACATTTTGAAACATGGGAAAGGACTCAAAGCAGTTCTGCCACATTTTCTTTTACCTTACTATCGCAGTTGAGGGTATACACATTCCAAATATGCTCACAACCATATCCCACAGACGACTTATTACACTTTGAGTGGTGCCAGTCAAACTTTACTGTATGCGGTTCGTCAGTTCGTATTTCTCCGAAAACATGTGATTGAATTTGACGTATTATGTACGTACAGACAATCAGTAACACGGTATGTGCGCATCGTCTGCTTTGTTTTCAGACATATGCATAGACTGCGTTCTCTTAAATCCCGGTCACACATAGACGACGCTTCTGCTACGGTGGAAAAGTGTTCGAGAGCGTGGCCTATCGTGGGCCAAACGTGGGTCCTGGGAGGATCTCCATGAGCGTGGTTTGGTCGGGGTGGGATCTGCTAGGTCGGGAAGCTGCACGCTCTCCCTACGCTTAGGTTGAACTGCACAAAACAAACGTAGCCGGGTCGACGTGGCGCAGTTCAGTCCTGCTGTAGTTAAAACAAGTCGCGTAAAGGCGAAAATACAACATTTAGTCAAGTAGCTGTCGAACTCACAGAATGAAACTGAACGCAATGCAACGCAGCAAGACCGTATACTCGTAGCATCGTCAGTCCACCGCGCACGGCAAAGGCAGTGAAATTGACAAGAAGAGCGGGGTAGTACTTGCGCTGAGAAGGATAGCACGCTTTTCTGTACCTCTCTTCGTTTTAACTTTCTGAGCGTGTTTTTAATCCAAACATATCATATCTATATGTTTTTGGAATCAGGAACCGACAAGGAATAAGATGAAGGTGTTTTTAAATTGATTTGGACAATTTAATTTTGATAATAATTTTTATATTTTTAATTTTCAGAGCTTGTTTTTAATCCAAATATAACATATTTATATATTTTTGGAATCAGAAAATGATAAAGAATAAGATGTACGTAAATTTGGATCGTTTGATTGATAAAAAAAATATTTTTTTTACAATTTTCAGATTTTTAATGACTAAACTCACTCATTAGTTTTTAAGCCACCAAGCTGAAATGCAATACCAAACCCCGGCCTTCGTCGAAGATTACTTGACCAAAATTTCAACCAATTTGGTTGAAAAATGAGAGCGTGACAGTGCCGCCTCAACTTTCACGAAAAGCTGGATATGACGTCATCAAAGACATTTATCAAAAAAATGAAAAAAACGTATGGGGATTTCATACCCAGGAACTCTCATGTCAAATTTCATAAAGATCGGTCCAGTAGTTTAGTCTGAATCGCTCTACACACACACACAGACAGACAGACAGACATACACACACACACACACATACACCACGCCCTCGTCTCGATTCCCCCCTCTACGTTAAAACATTTAGTCAAAACTTCACTAAATATAAAAAAAAGAATTTGCTATGTGCTGGATTTTGACGGCGATATGCCCCGATTTGATAACTTTTTCAGATCGGAGTGATCGGCATGGTCTTCGTGAGGACGTAGAGCTGTGTGAACGGGGCCTCAGGGGTATGCTGCACACGACTTGGCAAACTTGTACAGGACGCTTTTTGTGTCAGTCATAGCACTGCGAACAGCATGTGCGTTTGGATCATAGCATTTCGAGAAACTTGTCGTTGGTTTGTTTAAATGAGTATTACCCACTTCCTTCAAAGACTAAAGTCACAAGAGTCAGGCTTAACTACCATCTCGTAGTAGTTCATGTGGCTGGAATGGATGATACTGATGTAAATGCTTTGTTTCAAATGTTTTTATTACTGTATGCGGATGATACTGTGATCTGCTCAGAGTCTGAAAAAAACCTGCAAGAATGTTTAAACAAAATGCACGAATACTGTTTAAAATGGCGTCTAAATATCAATGTAAACAAAACGAAAGTTATATTTTTGTCCAGAGGTAAAATTAGAAATAAACCACTGTTTACGTACAATGGCAATTTAATCGAAGTAGTGTTTGATGTAATGTACTTGGGTCTTAAGATTAATTATAATAATACATTTTCAGTCGCACAGAAGAATCTATATGATCGTGCCTCAAGGGCAATGTTTGTTCTTTTGCGCACTTGTAGACAATTGTCACTACCTGTGGACATACAAGTTGACCTGTTCGATAAAATGATTGCTCCAATTTTATTGTATGGATGTGAAGTATGGGGTTTTGGCTCCTGTGAACTTGCTACTAAACTTCAATTGCGTTTTTATAAAATTGTTTTCAAACTAAAAAAATCAACTCCAAATGCTATGATATTTGGTGAACTTGGAAGATATCCACTGGATGTTAATATGAAATGTAGAATGCTTTGCTATTGGTATAAACTGATTAGTCCTATTCATAAAAATAAATTTTCAAGTATTGTGTATTGCTTTACTTATAGATTGTATATCAACAAGATGATTGAATCCAAGTACTTATGTTTCATTGAAAAAACCTTAAATGAAATTGGTCTCTCTGGCCTTTGGACTTCTCAAGAAAATATTCAATACTCAAGCACATGGTTTAAAAAGAAAGTAAAAAGAAGTCTATATGACCAGTATATCCATAAATGGTTTACAGAAATTGGAACAAAAAATATGTTTTGGAATTATCGAATGTTCAAAGATATTTTTGAATGTGAAGACTACGTCACAACCCTGCCATATCAGCAATGTGTTTCAATGATGAAGTTTAGAACATTAAACAACAATTTACCTGTACAGAAAGAACGTTATCTTAACATCCCGAGGTCAGAAAGAACTTGCACCAAATGTGTATCGCATGACATAGGTGATGAATTCCATTATTTATTTGTCTGTGATTTTTTCAAAGAAGAAAGAGCTGAGTTGTTACCACCTTACTATTGGAAAAAACCTAATGCACTTAAATTTAAAAAGTTGTTTGCTACTAAGAAAAAGAAATTGCTAAAGAATATTTTGGACTTTACTAATAGAATTTGTAACAGTTTTTCATAATTTTTATTTTTATTTTCTATTTTTTAATTTTATTTATTTATTATATTAGCATATATCATGATTGTATTGATTGTATGTATTGTTCAAAATGCCCCCATGGGTTATGGACCAATAAACTTGAAACTTGAAACTTGAAACTTGCTATCACGCTTACATCCGACATCTCTGACGCACTTTAGTTATAGTCACTCACGACCCAGTGTCAAAGGAAAAATTGTCCGCTGGGAAAAAGAGTCCTACGGACTATCATTTCTGGAAGCCGGACATTTTTTTATGACTTTGAGCAGACTCATTTTTTGGAGGGCAGAAAGTCCTAGTCTATTTTTAGGGGTCGGACTTTGGCTCCGGGGAGACATCTTTTCCTTTTACACGAAGTCCTGGGAAGCAAGGTCCACCGTCTTTGAATCAGGCAGACACTTTCACACCGGATCATTGTGTAGGATGCTAACAGGCCCCGGCCTAACTCGCCGCTTCCCATCTCGCCGCTTCCGAACTCGCCGCTTCTCATCTCGCCGCCAATTATCTTGAGTTTTGCAAGAGAGGCGATTCGCCGCTTCCCACCTCGCCGCCAATTATCTTGAGTTTTGCAAGAAAGGCATTTCGTCTGTCACACACACACACACACACATACACACACACACACACCCACACACATATACATATACACACACACACACACACACACACACACACACACACACACACACACACACACACGTATACATATACTGTAAAAGGAGAAATTAAAAATGCGAATGTGCATGTCCAACAGATGACTGCATTTGCCACAAAAAGGTTACACGGGTAACGATAATTAAAATTGCACACATATACGGTAAAAAGTAACGTTAATTAAAAGTGCGAGTCCTATAGGTGGCGAAAAATAGCAATTGCCATGCTGCTGTTTGCACGAGAAACGTCAACTGCATCGTTAGGAATACACGGGGGCGAGATGGCACTGCTTGGGGGGGGGGGGGGGGGGGGGGGGGGGGGGGGGGGGGGGGGGGGGGGGCGGGGGGCGAGATGGCACCCTTGGCAGTTTGTAAGCAAGTAGACCGTGAAGACGGCGACTACAAAGCGGCGGCGAGATGGGTGGCGGCGAGTCGGTACCTCGCCACAGATAGCACTGAGGACGGTTACTGTACACCAATTATTCAGCACCAGTCGATTGACCCTACTTTTAGCTTTGTCCCTGATCTGCATGCAAAGCAATGTATCACAAATTCACAAGGATTGCCCTTGAATTGTTTTGAGTAGTATATTTGCTGTTGCAGTCTATATTCAGAGCGCATACCTACGTCGTCGTGGAATTTTGGCGTAAATCATTTTATGCAGCTTTTTGGTAGAAGGCCAAAACTGATAAAAAGTGTTATTATGAATTAGTGTTTATATTTGTACCTGGTACGAATAGAAAAAAAAGAAAAAGTAAATCATGTTTTTCATCGTATTATAGAGAATATTTCTCATTGAGAATAATTTACTTAGTCTAAAGCACAAAAACACCAAGAATCCAGTTACGCCAAAATTTCAAGACGTCCCGCTGTTGCCGATACCCCCATTCCACACATCCGTTCTAGGTCCCGTTCCCGTAGCGACCAAGCAACGGCACGGGAATGGGAGGGATCGGGAGGAGACCTTAAAGTGTAACTAAACAGACATTTTGAAGTGTCAGCTTTACTGAATTGCTTTATGTTTTGTCCAAGTATAGACCTGTAGAAGCGATACTGGACGATTTTTCCAACGTTTACTGTGTTTTCTGATTAACTACGATTTTTTAAAAGTGTTGAACCCATTTCAGATTTACCTGATTATCTGTTCTTGATTTGATACTTCCAAAGAACAAGTGGTACTTTGAGTTCCGGTTTTATGTTTTAACCAATCAGAATTTGGTTCCTAAATAAAATCGTCTGCTGCCTGTCCCAGCAGAGTCGGCAACAAGCTCTGCTTGCCACATGTGTGATGTTACCAACAGAAATAACCATAAATTGGGCAAGGTAGCAATGTAAATGAATTGCATCTAATGTGCTTGTACTGCATCTCTGGCCTTTGAATTTTCTCCAAATGTACTGGCTCAGCGTGAGAGGCAACATCCTGTCGAAGTCGTAAGCACGAGGCTGACTGGGAGATTATTATTCGAAGAGCATGCTGAAACGGATTGTAAGTACAATATTTTACATGTTCTCGACATTTCTGTTGATCTTTCCTTAACTTTAATTGTTTCCTTGATTTAAAACCCTAGGGCTTGTATTTTCAGTTATGATACTAAGCACGTATCTTTACCACAGTATCCGATCACTTCACACTTGAATTTTGGAATGATGAAGTGGAATTATTTCTGGATCTAATTTATTCCTTGTTCCCCCCCCCCCCCCCCCCCCCCCTCTCGATTTCTTTTTTCGCCACATATGTATTGTCGTGTGAGGGGGTAGATGCGTGTACTGGCTGATTTTTTTTTTACTTCGGTCGATACAGATGATTGGAAAAAAAAAACTTGTCAAGGATTTCAGAATTTAATAGATCTGTTCGAAGTTTTTACGGGATGGGTCCTGTTACAATACAGACTGAATGTGCCCAAGATGAACTTTTGATCAAACATACACACACAAATGAATCACTTGAGTTTGTTATACGGCGAATGTCCAGTTTCCACCACCACGTCTGTGGTATGTTTTTATACTGTTTGATTGAATAGACTGACGTGCATTCTCTCGCAAATGTGCGCGCGTGTGTGTTTGTCTGTGCCTTAGACTTATTAATCAAAGATGATGTTGCACATTGCAGATCTATGCGACAGGAGCAAGTGGACAAGACAGCTACATTTGTCCGAGCGAAGATCCAACGGTAAGCTCTTTTAGCCGAAGACAGCGAGCCTGGGTGCATGCAAGCTTCTATCATGTTCGTGTGAGTGCTGCAGGGCTATTAGACGACTTTTCATTATTCTTGATTTGGAGATCCATGCAGGGTATTAGAAAGTGCAGAATATACACGTTTGAACAAATACGATGTGTGTTTGCTCTGAAAAAAAGAAAAGACGCAACAAACAAACATTGTATTTGTTTAAAGTATCACAAATACGTATTACCTGTATCTGCATGTTTTGATAATGATGAAGGGTAAATTACTTTGACGTGTGCTTTTTTTTTTTTTTTTAACCACACTGATAACGAATGATAGAAAAACAGACACACTTAATAACATATCCACAAAAATTGTAACAATAAATGTAAGCTGAACAATGCCTGCAACACATTTCAGGCCTCAGAAGGAAGTAATTATGAGATTCAGACAGAGAGAGAAAGCCCAACACGAAACCAGTTGTGACATTTTTTATTTCATTATGTAATATTAAAAACACGACAACAACGTATTTCCTGTACTTAGTTTCGTGCAATTATGGATTGCAAAGTATGTCTAATTGAGTGGCATAAAGAGGCACAGTTGCATGAAAAACCAACTCGGATCCGTAATATATAGGATCAGGATTTTACATGGACACAACCTAGAATTTAACATCCTGGGGGGAGGGGGGTACTGCGCCTTTCACATCAAGATGTAAAGATCTATTTCAAATAATACTTATTAGAAGGGAACAAAATCAAACAAACTGCAACAATCGTTCTGAGGGGAGAGAATTACCTCTTCCAAAGAAATTACCTCCCTTGTTTTTCTTGTCGTGACTTATGTAGAGTAAAGTGAATAGAAAGTGAATCAGTCAGTAACAAAAAAAAAACCACAACATTTCTTAAGATCAATGAGGAGTCTTGAAGTATTTGTCAATGTTAATCTTGTATGCATAACAAACAATATATTACGGATTGATAATGAAAGAAAATCGTCTCTTCTACAGGGTTGACCCCCCTAAAAAGGACACCCACAACCATGCAAATTACTTCTGCATCTGTTGAACCAATTATTTTATATATGGTATTCATTAACTTCAGTTTATGTTCTGCCTTTCCAGTAAGTGGCAATTTTGTAAATTGAATGGTCTGACTTTTGTGCAATTTTAATTTTTTTCTCCAAATTCGGGGGTCGACTAAACAGAACGAGTTTTGACATTGAGCGGTAGCCATTTTTACCTAATTTAAACCCTTCAGGCTTTTACCTTTTTGATTATTTTGAATGTCTGAGTATGTAAAAACATCCCCTTCAACCCCCAGGCTATCGATGACCTGAAGAAAGCTAGGTTCAGGGCAATCCTCAGACACGAAAGCGTTGGTGTCATTGGTGATGCAAAAGTTAGATAATTTAACCTACAAATTTGCCACTTTGTGAACTGCACATGCATAAAATCAAGTTTAAGTATGCTGAATAGGAAGTTATCCAGTCAATTGGTGTAGAAGTTATAGCATTTCTGTCAGTTAACAGTATTTAAAATCTCTAAAGTAAAATCTGACATATTCGAAAGTTTTGCATAAACACCCAGACAATTTTTACGATACTCTCCTAAGCTTCTCCAATTCTCAGCCCTGTCTTGGAAAGGAATTCGAATAAGGCAGTCAAAATAACTTAGTTTGGAGCACCCATCAATCAGAATAAGCATTTACTTTTGACACAGGAAATATCTTCTACCGAAAGCTCTCCTGGTTTTATTCTACATTTTTCCTGCATAATGGTAACAAATTTAATGATAAATCTAAACAACGAAGTGACTGTGGTAAGATGAACAAAGTTAAAAAAAAAACCAAAGGATTACTGTAAATGGTTTACGAATCGAAATCTAAACAAGTTTTAATGATAAGTAAAATGATAAAAAAATAAAATAAAAAAAGCTAACGTCCTCGCATTTGTCCAGAATTATTCCATGTTTAACATGGGAACAGAGGGATAATTGGTCTAAAGAATTTTTAAAAAGGAGGGTTAGGGTAACCCTAACCCTCTTTGGACTGTATCTGTATGCAATGCCCGCTATAGGTGAAAGACTTTTGTGGAAGCCATGGAAGAATGCATCGCTGTTGTGCTGGTTCAGCTTGAGGTCCTGTCCTAGCGAATATCCTGCACACACAAAAACACGACTTTTTAAGCCACTTATGTTGCATTCCGTGACATAGCTTTGTTAAAACCGTGTGCCTGATAATAATGACAGATTTTGTTGATATATACATTTTTTTTAAGACACCCCATATAATATTGTTTGACAATCTCTTTCAACATAGTTTACGAATCACCAATATGTATACAAACGCAAATAACCCACAGGTCAATAAATTACTTTCCAGAGAGAGAGAGAGAGAGAGAGAGAGAGAGAGAGAGAGAGAGAGAGAGAGAGAGAGAGAGAGAGAAAGAGAGAGAGAGATTAAAACTAGAAAATGTGTGCTATATAAAACAAGGATAATCTCTGTCACTTGTACCTGCATGGTGTTTACTGCGCTATATACACAACCTGTTTTATTTCATTTTTTATTTTTTATTTGGGGGGGGGGGGGGGGGGATGTTTTGTGATGAGGGTTTTTTCAAAGCCTTTACTGCTTTAGTCATTGAATCCACCCGACTTCGATTTATTGTTCAGTGATGGGTAATTATGTGACCAACTATGTAAGTTAGTGATTGTTCTGGCTTCATACAATGACATTGCATTAATTTTATAAGTGTATGTGTGTGTGTTTCAGGCAAAAGCTGATATTACAGTCCTAGTTGTATGCAGTACCTCTGCTTCTTCGTTCAGGAATCAAAGTATACAATCTAAACCGATTATTTTGTTAAATAATGTTCAGCTTACCATCCCGAAGAAGGCAGTAACGTGCCGAGATACTGATTATAGATATTAACGTACCTAACCTGGTTACTGGTGTGTTTTCTTTTTATTTCAATAATGTAAATGTGTGACAACTTGCAGGGTACTTGATGGTCAGAGCAATTTTTCTGGCAAAAGACCTTTTATGGATCAAAGAAAACTTTTGTCATGGTGCACAAGTCAATCAATTTGGTTGATAAATAATTTGTGCTGCATTTTCCCTGGTTCCAAAACGTAGTATGTATTACCACATGTCCTTACCTGTCATTGGCATCACATGATTCTCTGCAAGCAGTCTTTTGTGGAAATACGTCATTTAACACTTGCACTTATAGTAGGTGGCTGTGGAACGGTAGACATGCAACGACAACGAACAACAAAAGACAAAGTGTGGAGTACACTCATTTTTCTTAACATACGCTAAGTTTCTTTGAGAATGCTCCAAGTGAAAATCAGGGGTTCCTAGGCCTGATATCACAATTAAACAGCTTCTTCTCAGAATCAGGAGGGAAAAAACTGTTATATGGCGAGTTGTCGTGACAAGAACAGACAGCAGCAGCAGCAACAACAACATTGCTAAATCGTCGCTTTAACAAAATTTCATGTTTAGCATCGCAGACAAAGCACGGCTACTGATCCGACCAAAGCCACACTTCATGCACGATGGGCACATTGTTATGGCCAGCTTGTAAACGTGCGCATTGTGTATGTTTTACATAGAATTGAATGTGTTTGTCGTTGTGTCTGTCATCTATCCTAGTCGTTTGATTTAGAATAAAGCAAACTTATTACAATGACGATTTTCTTCGGTTTTTGATGAAGGATTGGCATCAAGACTTTTCCTATTTTCCAACTCTGCCACCATACACTGGCCGTTCAGGTCTGCGTGTCGACCACATGGTGTGTGATCAGATTTTTCGGACATGTTCACAATGCTTACATGACCACCAAATGGAAAATCAGTTGGTATTTGTTATGTTTTTTGTGTTAGCACAATCTTCATACAAGTAAACAGAAACAGTTTTGTTGCAAACAGAGCCTTCATAAGAAAAAATGCTTCTAAGTCAAAATACATACCCCCTTTTTCGTATTGCGTAAAATATACCCATAAATTCTGAACATCATATTTTTATTTTTTTTCACAACAATGAAACCAAATTTTGGCATATGTTTTAGCAATACATTCACAATAAAACCTATGAGTTTGAAGGCTGCATCTTGTTTTGTTTATTTTTGAGAATTTTTTGCAAACCCATGCAAATGGCCAGTTTCTGGGGAGAGACTGGGGAGATAATGGCCAGTATAGAAAGAGTTAATAAGTAAACTAATGTCAGAAGTAGGTATTTACCTTGTTTGCCTTCGCGTTCTTGATAGCCCGCTGCAGCATTTGTATCACTTCCCTTGACATTCAAAACGCCAATGTATTTCTGAAAGGAAAATAAAGATATTGACCGAAACATCACACAAGTGGTATATCATGCTAGGTTTTGTTTACAGTGCCTGTTCTACGACCACATCTGATTGTAATTTAAATAAAGAAAAACTATCCATTTATTACTTCTCTATTTGTGTGTGTTTGTGTGTGTGCAGGGGCGGATCACATCATTTTTAAGGGGGAGTTTCCAAATTTCTTTTAGGGACAATTTGACGACGCGAAGCGTTTAGTTGAAGACACGAAGCGTTCAACCTCCTTGTGGGGGGGGGGGGGGGGGGGGGGGGGGGGGGGGGGTCCGACAAATGTTGATAAAAACAAGGAAAATGGATCAATCTGAGCCAAGAAACATCCCCTAATACACCTTCCAAAAAAGTAAATATATTAAGAAGAAAAATTTTAATCACAACAAGGACAATTGATCGATCTGGCACAACCTGAGCAAACTGATTAGCCAACTTCTTTCCAAAATCGTCACTTAGAATACAAAGGCCGGCTCCTAAGTGGTCCGGAAACCCCGAAACCCCCCTCCGGATCCGCCCAGTGTGTGTGTGTGTGTGTGTGTGTGTGTGTGTGTGTGTGTGTGTGTGTGTGTGTGTGTGACCGATGACCGTCTCTAAATTCTAATCGTTGCGTTTGCATGGTAATAAAGTTTTAATACTGGATATGCCCATGAAAAAATATCATTTCTTGTTCATGTCATTGTGTGTGTGTGGCCAGGACCGTGACTTCTGCTTGCCTCGACGACTTCAGAAAAGACACAAAATGCCAGCAGGCGTATGTTCTTGGAGCACTCAGTATGCCGTCATCTGCAAACAAATAAATACAAATTATTCAATTGTGTAAATAAAGAACAATCATTTTAATATATTACAACAAAAAATTCATGTAGTCTTCACCAGAGACATCCACTACACTATCTTTAAATAAAACTGCCGTAAAAAATTGAAATACTATAAAACTTACCCCCACTCAGATCTATTTGGGATTATTCAAGTTTCAACCATGAAACGATGCCGGTTTGGATCAGATCTGCTAGTTTGCCGCTGAAACTGAAATCAAAGGCGATCTTCAGAACTATTTCTAATCTTGTATTTGTGATTAATATAAAATACTGATCTTCCCAATAGAAGCTGATGTGTATACACATGACCAGGACAAGGTATTTTGTTACAGGGCATTTACGCAAACGTCGCAGTTCAAAATATCGTTTTAGATCTGATTTTGTACAGCAGCCTGTGTGATTCAGAATCGTCTGCCCTTTTTCGGTTTAACATTTTATGGACGATTCCTATGAGACTGCTCAATCATAACTGATGACAAATTCAGAAACAGATGATGGTTTCAAGTAGGCTACAGTAATGATTCGTTAAAAATGTCAAGCCACTCGTCGATCATTCATACTCAAAGAACCCAAGCCAAATCTGCTCTGGTTCCGAGCAGCTTTTTCCAACTGAGACCCATCTGCCGCGAAAAGATAGACCACAAACAAGCGGCACTGTACCATGCTTTCGTTTATGTTGCTAAACAGATTAAATGTGCATTGTAAATGTGCTTACAACAAAGAAATGCATCCTTACTTACCACAAAAATACTGGTACCACATTCATCGCACTTGTGTCTTCTTACCAAAACCTATCGATATGTTTGTTTACGATATATTGGTAATTACTAACCGTTAACTATTTTTCAAAAATCTGAAATGACTTTTAAGAATCAAAGAAAGATTCGCTAAAACGGTTGACTTCAGAAAATAAGCAATATTTTTCTGAACCATGAAATAAAAATCGAAAACTCCGTTTGATCTTTTATTTTGGTAGATTGATGACAACAGCCGGAACTGAAAGTACCAGAACCAAAAATTAAGGGCATTAATCAGGTAAACTAAGAAGATTGTCGTTCCTGGCGCGCACTTCACATGTCCGTCAAACAGTGTCCGAGTGAGAGAAAAAAAAAAATGTTTTCGCAGTTCGACAGTATATGAGGCCCTTCTTCATATCAAAGTGTAAAGGTTGCTGAACGATGTTTTTCCTTTTTGCTTGTTTAGTTACACTTTAATGGAACGCCAATGGACGTTAACGGAATTTCTTCGAACGGTAAGAACGGTTGAGACGGGTGAGTTCGGGCTGCATCTTCAAAATGTAAGCCATTCCCCGCCCGTTCCAAATGAACAGTAATGGAACCTTAACACGTCGGCAACGAAACTCATGGATCATTGATGGAATTAACGCAATGGTAACGCAACGCTAGCGCTCTCACACACTGAGTTGTCATACCCACATTCCACACATCCGTTCTAGCTTCCGTTCCAGCCGTCCTGAGGACGGCTGCCACTATGGTCAGACGCTGCTCAAAGATGCCCAAAACGGCCGTTTGCGCAGCGTCTCATTGTTGTGGCTAGAACGGATGTGTGGAATGGGGGTATAAGATCTTACCCCATGTTTGACAATAGAAAGGATGTATTCCCAGACTCTGAAATTGGTGATTTGGCTGCAGACAGTCTCGTTCGATGTGTGGTGTCTTGCTAAGCGGGTGTCCTCCAGCTTGTTTGATTTGAAAGAGGCTCGGTCAGAGCAGGGGCTCCGGTTCGGCATCTGCGCAATGTCAAAGATAGATGTGGGAAAATTCAACACACAAATCCGCACGCATGCGCATCTCACATGTCACGCAGTTTCTGGAAATGGCGAGAAATGGAATAGGTTATTGTAGTTTGTCTAGCTATTTGGATATTTTTATTCGCCGGGCTTTGTGTGGTCGACAGCAGAAGACGAACAAGTCGCGTAAAGCGAAATTACGACATTTAGTCAAGCTGTGGAACTCACAGAATGAAACTGAACGCACTGCATTTTTTCACAATGACCGTAGTCCGCCGCTCGTGCAAAAGACAGTGAAATTAACGAGCCTGTTTAGCGTGGTAGTGGTTGCGCTGTGCTGCATAGCACGCTTTTCTGTACCTCTCTTCGTTTTAACTTTGTCAGCGTGTTTGTAATCCAAACATATCATATCTATATGTTTTTGGAATCAGGAACCAACAAGGAATAAGATGAAATTGTTTTTAAATCGATTTCGGAAATTTAATTTTAATCATAAGTTTTATATTTTATTAATTTTCAGAGCTTGTTTTTAATCCGAATATAACATATCTATGTTTTTGGAATCAGTAAATAATGAAGAATAAGATGAACGTCATTTTGGATCATTTTATATAAAAAAAATTTAATTACAATTTTCAGATTTTTAATGACCAAAGTCATTAACTAATTTTTAAGCCTCCAAGCTGAAATGCAATACCGAAGTCTGGCCTTTGTCGAAGATTTCTTGGCCAAAATTTCAATCAATTTGATTGAAAAATGAGGGTGTGACAGTGCCGCCTCAACTTTTACAAAAAGCCGGATATGACGTCATCAAAGACAATTCTCAAAAAAATGAAAAAAACGTCTGGGGATATCATACCCAGAACCTCTCATGTAAAATTTCATAAAGATCGGTCCAGTAGTTTACTCTGAATCGCTCTACACACACACACCCCCACAGACAGACACAGACAGACACACACAGACACACACACACACACACACACACACACACACACACACACACACACACACACACACACACACACACACACACACACTCTGAGCGCTCTCGCGCCGTTAGTCAGAACAGGAGGTGGTCCATATTAGGAGCCGGTCCATATTAGAAGCCCTTCCCCTATTACAGAACCAAATCTTCGTGATTTTGTCACAAATAAACCATAATTCCGATAATACACAACTGTATACAAATAGAACATACCAATCAAGGTTATTTGTTCATAGAGTTCATAAAATGGAAAGAATATATTTGGTTCTAAAAGAATCCGTATTGTTGGATTGCCGCAGGGCGTCCGGAAGAACGTTCCTGAGGCTGCTTCCTGAATAAACAAGACTTGATTTAAATAGGTCTATCCTAGGAAGAGGAGTGTTTAGTTTTATAAAGTGGTGCGAATTCTTCAAGTTCAAAGAGAACTTTGAACAAATGGTTTCGGGTGCATTTTCTGTCATAATTTTATGCATCATTATTCCTTTGTTATAATTCATTCTTGACTTTAGAGGTAGGACCCCTATGTTGATGTAGTCCGAGTCGGTGAGAGTAGTCTGTTTGAGTAATACTACTTTTAGCGCTCTTTTGTGTAATCTGCTGAGTAGCATTAGGGAATGATCACTTGCTGAGTCCCATAGACTGATAGAGTGGATGCGTAATTAATAAGAGACTGAATATGAGCAGTGAAAAATAACTTCCTGGCTTGACAAATAAGGAAGTGTTTAATTCTAGATAAGAGGTACACTTTCTGAGAGAGAGAGAGAGAGAGAGAGAGAGAGAGAGAGAGAGAGAGAGAGAGAGAGAGAGCACTTTCTGAGAGAGAGAGAGAGAGAGAGAGAGAGAGAGAGAGAGAGAGAGAGAGAGAGAGAGAGAGAGAGAGAGAGAGAGAGAGAGAGAGAGAGAGAGAGAGAGAGAACGAGCTACCAGAAAGACTTACTGACGCAGGCGAAGAGTCGGTAGGCCTATCGTTCCAGGAGCCATCACGAGACAAAGTCAAATTCGACTTTTTGCCAGGGGACAACTCGGATTTCCGCGGCGGATTCGGAATCAACGATACTGGAAGGCTGGAGGTCTGAGGAATCTCCCGTGCGGAGAGATCAGCCTCTTCCGGTAAGTTTTTCTCCACATTCACAGCCTTCTCAGATGACTCCGAATTTGTTTCGGATTGTAATGCTGCTGCGGATGCTGGTTCCATATTGGATGTTATTTCTGGTTTGGGTTCGCTCATTTTGAACATTCAGTGACAACAACCACACTCCTTGTCAATCAACTAAATCAAAGTCTTGAACGCACCGTAAGCTGTGGCAGGTTACTCACATACTTCGTTATAGAAGCTTCTATAAACCCCCAAATAGGACAGAGCCAAAAGTGCGATAATCTGAAATGGACCCATGGTCCTCGGAATAGACATATTATCGATTAGATGGCGCGAGTGCTTCCACAGACATCTGTGACGTATTTTCTTCTGTTCTTTTTTTTTTAGTTGATGTTGAATGACATCAAAAGTGGAATAAGTAAGTGTGGTCCCTTCTCGTCTTGGCTGCCGTAACACTTTTGATTGGCCAAGCTAGCCGAGACTAATCAGAAATGAATGGTCATCTCAAGAAAAATACGTTATATGTGGCCATTTCTGCGAAAAGGGACCTTGTTGAGCTAAGCCTCTGATTGGAGAAACGCGGGGTCAAAGTTAGAGCAAAATGTAAACAAACTTTGCTGTGCTGACTGATGCCCACTTCAAGTTGAATTTCTAAAATGTTCAATGAATTATCAGCGATAGTACAATGAACAGCAATTTAAAGTAATGGAAAATAGTCTTGGGATCAACATTACAAACTTCTACAAATGTTTATGTTCATTCCTCCTCAGGAAAAACACATCGAACCGATGACAAGTTGACTGCGATGATGCCGAAAATGCCGACAGAGTGTTTTGTTGTGCTTCGAGAAAAAAAATTTCGTCGCTAGTTTTGGTCAAGTTAAAACAACTTACCTATTTTTTTTTTAATGTTTGACAGTAAGCTTAATATAAACTTTCATCTGGAAGCACATTCAGCAAAGTGATGTAGCCAAATCATCACACAGCTACATTTCACTAGACGGATCTATACGCATAGTTCAGGTAGATCTGACTTTCACGCGACCGTAGCACTGTACGGAAAAGCAGACGACAAATGCAGTTGCCCGATGAAGAACAGTTACTCCCCGTTTACATCTTTAGTTGCTTCCCTTGCTAAAGTTACTGATATTTAGATCAGTGGTTACTGACTGGGGCATTCTGTTCTTTGCAGCTGTGAATTCTGATAGTGGAAGGGCAAGTCAGTCTTCTCAGTTGAACACGGAATGTTCTGCTGACAGAAGTCACTTTGGGATAAGACAACGATTTTGTTGACGAGGTCAATGCTGTTAATTCAGAATATTTTTGTTGCACTTCGCCCGGACATTATTTTGTGACTCCGAAGTCGAAGCAGATCTACTTTGATCACGATGGTGTTGTAAAGGTTCATGATGACAACGCACACTACTAATCGGTTAAAGAGTTCTCCAAGAGCATAGGCCTATTGCGAAGCAAGGTCTTCCTCTTCCTGATCGTTTGAATGCCCGGACATCGTAAATGAGAACCTGTTGCTCTTACCGTTTGCTGTCTCCACTTAGATCTATGACAGGCTACAATTTCAGGTAAGTTACCATATAGACTGCAGTGTGTGTTTTGTGTGTGTGTGTGCGCGCGCGCGCAGCTTGTGTGTGTGTGTGTGTTGTGTGAGGGTTTCTGTATGTGTGTGTGTGTGTGTGTGTGTGTGTGTGTGTGTGTGTGTGTGTGTGAGAGAGAGAGAGAGAGAGAGAGAGAGAGAGAGAGAGAGAGAGAGAGAGAGAGAGAGAGAGAGAGAGAGAGAGAAAGAGGGGTAGATAGAGGAAGAGAGATGATAATGACAATGATGATTTTGATGATGATGATGATGATGATGATGATGATGATGATGGTGGTGGTGGTATGTGTGTACGTGTAGTATGTTTTTAAACTCCTCTTTTTTTTTATTTAACCAATGTTACTCTCTTTCTCTCAGTTTGCTGGCGTGGAACAGCAAACAAGTCCAGCAATTCACCGGACAGTGCAACAACAAAAGACAGAAGTGCCTGGCCACAAAGCAGGTGTTCGACAGAATGGGGCAACAGCAATGTCCAGCCGGTTCCAGTTCCAAGGAAATCAGCATGGTTTACCCTTGGGACTTTGCTCAGTAGGTAAAGACATATTAATACTTTACAATTTGTCAGTACTTTAAAAAAAAAAGGGGGGGGAGCAATACAGTTATATTTGTGTTTATGTGCTGTTTTCTCCAACAAAGAAGCACACACACAGACACACACACACACAGACACACACACACACACACACACACACACACACACACACACACACACACACACACACACACACACTACATTTTCGATAATGTCACCATACCATACCAGCTTAGAAATGGCAAGTGGACAGGTACCCAAAACCAGACTTGAGCTGTGCAAATAGTGGTTAGTAAATAATATGTTGATCAACTCTGTGGTTGCCTTTGTTTCAAAGAAGCAAATCGTCTACCTTGCGAATGAGGCAGGGGTACAGAGGAGGGTAGCAACTTCAGTCTTCGGCATGGTGCATCAATACTTAGGCATGCAGTTTTGTGTGTGAATGAACAGCACAAATCCATTTTGAAAATGTCTTGATCGTCGGCCACATCAAGTTCGACCCTGATTGGCATTTCAGTTTGTTGAAAGTAAAGGGAGACGTTCGATAGCAGAGTGCACGGATGACATTTTCAATTCAGTGAAGTGATGGACAGACTGACAGACCCACGTGTGCAAGGACACACAGCACCATATGTTACTTTCTACAACTGGAAGCTGTATTTACCAAGGAAACTGAACAATTAATCCTTGTTATGAAATTTAGAAGTACCACAACTTCAAGTCGACAAGACTTAGTGTGTGTGTATTGTTTTCAGCAGACAGCCTCAAATAGTTTGTGTTTGTATGTGCGTGGGTGAAGAAAGAATAGAACATGGCGGGGGGAGAGGTAGTATGAAAGAAGAAGAAATATGCATAATCAGTACACATTTCAACAACATTTAAGATGTTATGGTATTTCTGTGGCAATTATAACACAATATACACAAATCTGAAGCATGACAAACGTTAATGTTCCATAATACTCTGTCACGAGAAAAAAACTTCCGAAACATGTTGAGAACAAGCTCAGCAACAGGTAAACATATCAGCTATGTACAGGCATTCAGCAAACAATGTCAAATGTTCACATTTCATATGGTAAGGTCAATGAACATCACACACGTCCAAAGGGTCACGGTCAGTTCACCACTCGTTAAGACACTCCTCGTGCATTTCCCGGCATTTGCACGCTGCTGTGCATGGTAGCTTTGCCTTTCTGCATCTGCACCTTCCACTGCTGCACTGCTTCTGGCAGGTGCAGAAGATGATGTCTAGGCACGCGTCTGGAACATACGGAAGGGTTTTCAGGACGGGGAGGAAGACGCCATCCTTCAGTTGCCAGCCCATGCTTTCAATCGGCGGCAGGTTCGGCTTCTTCTCATGAGCTTGTTGCCAGACTGAGGCCTGATAATGAGCTCTCTTGATGTGGAAGCTCAGAGCATCACTGGATGGGGGCAGATTTTCTGGGGCGGTGGCTTTCCGGAACATGATGGTTCTGGCACCATCTGCAGTCTCACAGTTTGAGATGTACAACTTGCAAACGAACTGCTCTGCTTCTTTTGACGTGTCGTCTGTCAGCTGCCCTTTCCCCAAATTTGCCAGCAGCTGGTGATGTTGCTGAAACACTTTCCACCCAGATACCTTGCCTTGGCCAGACAGGAAAGATGTGGAATCCGAGACAGTGATGGCGTGGAATCCTATCAAGTTCTGGAGCTTTGCCTTCTCCATGTCAGGTCTCTTGGCAATATTGTGAACTGGGATGTACTGTCTACGCTTTGCTGTGCCAGTTTTCATCCACACTTTCTTGCACTTCATTTTGTCAAAATGTGCAAGAATCAATACAGCTACATCTGTGTCTTGTGAAGAAACAACCAGGCTGGTTGCATCGCTGTTCACACAATGCAGAACAACACGTGTATCACCCTCTTCGTGACTGGCCTCTAGCGGAGTCGTGTCCACGTCTGGCTTGGATGACTCAACTTGAGTTGGATCACTGAAACCACCGGAAACCACAACAGTTTTGTCATCTGGTGCCTGCAGGATGAGTTGCCGAGACAGAAATTTGGCCAGATCAGCTTTGTTCTCAGGGTGAGACAAGAAGTTGTCCCATTTGGCTGGCAGGGGTGTGTCCTTAGACTCTATCAGTTTCCTGATGGGCTGAGCTCCTTTGCTCCGCTTCTTTCTTGTTCCACCTTTGATTGACAGCTGATCATACCGATCAAAGACGATGTCGGTGCGTTTAAAGGCATGTCCTTGGGCAAGGAGAGACTTGACGAATGTGTCAGCAAGATCACCAAATGTAGCTGCACCTTGTGGCTTTCCAAGTGCACAAACATGTGCTTGCCCATCAACGACAAGTGTTGCCTTGTCTCCAAGCTCTTGTGCTTCAATGCCTGGAGGACAGTTTACACCACTTGTGAGGATTTTAAGCAAGCTTGCTTTTGATCCTGACCTTAAACTGCCATCAGTTTCAGCAAGTGAAGGGGGTACTGGCATCAGCTCATGCTTCATGATCACAGAAAGATCAACACTGCGCCCTGCTTCATAGGCCGTGATCAACCGCTGAAGAATCTTTCTGTCAGCTTTGACCGTCTTTTGTTTCCCACTCTTTGCATCCTTCTGCTTCACCTCGTACAGACTGGCAAATGTCAGAGGCTTGTTCTTCGGCAGAGCATCGCGGAATTTCATTTTCCTCTCTTCACAGGGCACAAGTCTCTCCCGAACAAATGTTTTCACCTGTTCTTGTCCTTTTTCACGTGCTGTCAACAGGTTTTCTTCCATGTTCTTGGTTGTAAGATCCTTCGATGCAATGTTCTGCAGATCTTCAGGCACACCCAGAGAAAAAACCTTGAAGCGTTTAAGGTTGTCAAACAACTTTTCTTCATCAGTTTTGTCTTGTCTTTTTCTGGCCTTGTTGCATTCGTTGTGAATGCTCTTCTCGTCAACCTCTGCTCCAAAGACTGCTCTTGTTTCTCCTGCAATGTGAGATCGGAGATTGAACGAGAGGGCCCAACGGTTCAGAGCAGACGGTGTCTTTGTGATGCCCACAATCCCTCCACATGACTTTCCAATCCCGTTCAGCCATTCTTGACTTTGATCTGGGTCCACCTGGTTGAACTTGCTCTGGCTCCTCTTCACAACAAAGTGCCCAGCTTCAAATTCCTTCTTCACTTCTTCGGGGAGCTGATTCATTTCACTGACGTAGACTGTGCCCCATCGAGCATAGTTGGTATGATCATATCTCATGAAGTAGGGGAGCATTGCCGTGAAAGCTTGAAGATGCAGATTCCAGTCGCCATCTCTACTGGCGCGTGTGAACTGGAGAAGAATTTCTACCATCTTCAGGTACTCCCACCAGAACTGGAAGTTTGGATTGGCCCGCGAAGCAGCAAACGAGTCCACAAGGTCTGTGAAGCGTTTGTTGGCAAGAAGATGTACAAGTGCTGCTGTGTCATCACGAACCATCTCGTCTTAAATCTCTTGTGCGAGCTCATCATCACTGCCGTGGACGTACTGCAGCAACTGTGGTAGGAGTATTCTCCACAAGGCTTGCCAGGTCAACTTATGAGTTCGCATCCCTCTGACATAGGACTTGCCTGCCTGCACCTGTTCAGCTGTTTTCGGGCCAAGGACATTGCTCTCGACCAACAGATCCAGAAGACCAGAGCACTCCATGTGACGCCCGATGGCTTTGAGGAAGTTGAGGGACGTATGGAGACCACCGAGCAGTGTATATTCATTTTAATGCTGAATACCTACTGGGTAATATCACTTATTTTTAGTGATTAGTTCGCAGTAGTTTACTGCCAAAAGACAACTTAAAATGCACACATGACAAAACAGTACAAGTCAATATTGTCAAGTCTCATGTGACCTTGACTTAAGGTCAAGGTCAAATACTCTGACAAGGCAACTATTGCCTATCGGTCATCTACCAACTAGCCAAACATTAACACTGTATCTCTAAAAACACCAAAGATATAAGCATTTGTTTGAGAATTAGTAGTCTCTTGATATCATGGCGGCCATCTTGGAAACCGTTGAATAGTAACAAATATAGGCATTTTTGACTTTGGCAACAGGCAGAAATGAATTCAGCACACCCAAATCCATAAGAATCAACCTGTTGCCATTAATTACCCACAAATGCCTACCTCTTTTTATTTAGGGCTCTTTTCGAGAATTTATCCTAGTCTAAAACTACTGAACCGATCTTTATGAAATTTTACATGAGAGTTCCTGGGTATAAAATCCCCAGATGTTTGATTTTTTATTTCGATAAATGTCTTTTATGACGTCATATCCGGCTTTTTGTAAAAGTTGAGGCGGCACTGTCACACCTTCATTTTTCAATCAAATTGATTGAAATTTTGGCCAAGCAATCTTCGACGAAGGCCGGACTTCAGTATTGCATTTCAGCATGGAGGCTTAAAAATTAATTTATGACTTTGGTCATTAAAAATCTGAAAATTGTAATTAAGAATATTTTTTTTATAAAACGATTGAAAATTACTTTTATTTTATTCTTCATCATGTTCTGATTCCAAAAACATATAAATATGTTATATTCGGATTAAAAACAAGCTCTGAAAATTAAAAATATAAAAATTATGATTAAAATTAAGTTTACGAAATCGTTTTAAAAACAATTTCATCTTATTCCTTGTAGGTTCCTGATTCCAAAACATATAGATGTGTTATGTTTGGATTAAAGGCAGAGTAAGCCTCCCGTAAACCATCACAGATACGGTCAGGCTTTTACACACAGTACAAACACCATTTCATTTAAACACTCACCAATTGAGAACATCCTAGGTGCCCTCCGTAAAGAGCGAACAATTTTCAAAGAATTTATTTTTGCGTGGTTTATCTTACCCCTGAGCCATCGTGAACCCGTGTGATCCAGTTTTCCCTTTTCACAATGCAGTCGTCATAGTTAGTCATTTGAATGCGACTCGACGTAAGCTTATCTACAATAGCACGGTTTTTTTATGCACGAAACAACGGCTGTGGTTCACAAGAACTCTAGCGATGGCTTTTGACTGTTGAGAGGAACGGCGATTTGCACTGATAAACCGGCCGTCGTCTGCTACGACCCTTGCGTGACCCTGCTTCCGGGCTTTTCTTTTTTTAAACTTTCACAACTTCGAATTGTTCTGATCTTGTCTTGATGAAAAACGAATTCTTTTATGATTAAAGAATGTTTGTGTAACAAGCTGTCAATTTATTATTTAGATTTTAAAAGTTAGGTCTAGCGCAAAAACGAGGCGCCGTTGTTGTTAACGGAACAAGTCTACGAAAATAAATTCTTTGAAAATGTCTCACGCTCGACAGAAAGCAGCCAGGATGTTCCCGTTCGGTGAGCGTTCAAATGGAAGTATGCTTGTACTGTATTTAGACGCTCGGGGAGCTCTGTGATGGTTTACGGGAGGCTTACTGTGCCTTTAAAAACACGCTCAGAAAGTTAAAACGAAGAGAGGTACAGTAAAGTGTGCTATGCAGCACAGCGCAACCGCTACCGCGCTGAACAGGCTCGTCACTTTCACTGCCTTTTGCACTAGCGGCGGACTACGGTGATTGTGAAAAAAATGCAGTGCGTTCAGTTTCATTCTGTGAGTTCCACAGCTTGACTAAATGTAGTAATTTCGCCTTACGCGACTTGTTTCTTCTGCATGGGAGGAGAGAATGATAGAAAAAGACGAAAAAGTAAAAATTAGGGTAACGTTACAAAAAGGGCAATAACTCTGGAATGAAACATTATTTTGACCTAAAACCATACAAGTAATAACGGCAGATGATTGAACTTACTATTTCCCGGCAAAAAAAGTTTGTTTTTAAAAGTTTGGCCATTTTAACCTTTGCCGGATGCCGCTTTTGACTACACACTCCCGACGATGCGGGTTTGTCTGAACCCATACATTTGAAAGAGGGTTTTTACCGTTTATTCCTCTAACGACGATGCGGGTTTGTCTGAACCCATACATTTGAAAGAGGGTTTTTACCGTTTATTTCTCTAACGACGGGGTGGGTTCAGGGAAACCCACAGCGCTACTTCAGTGGGTGCATCGAGTTTCTCCCTTCACCGACCTCTTGCAGGGGAGGGAGAGGGGGAGGGAGAGGGGGAGGGAGAGGGGAGGGAGAGACTGAGAGACTAAGAAAGAGAGAGAGACTAAGAAAGAGAGAGAGAGAGAGACTAAGAAAGAGAGAGAGAGACTAAGAAAGAGAGAGAGAGAGATTAAGAAAGAGAGAGAGACTAAGAAAGAGAGAGAGAGAGACTAAGAAAGAGAGAGAGAGAGAGAGATTAAGAAAGAGAGAGAGAGACTAAGAAAGAGAGAGAGAGAGACTAAGAAAGAGAGAGAGAGAGAGACTAAGAAAGAGAGAGAGAGACTAAGAAAGAGAGAGAGAGAGACTAAGAAAGAGAGAGAGAGACTAAGAAAGAGAGAGAGAGAGACTAAGAAAGAGAGAGAGAGACTTACGAAAGAGAGAGAGAGAGACTAAGAAAGAGAGAGAGAGAGAGAGACTAAGAAAGAGAGAGACTAAACAAGAGAGAGAGAGAGACTAAGAAAGAGAGAGAGACTAAGAAAGAGATAGAGGGAGACTAAGAAAGAGAGAGAGACTAAGAAAGAGAGAGAGACTAAGAAAGAGAGAGAGAGAGAGAGACTAAGAAAGAGAGAGAGAGACTAAGAAAGAGAGAGAGAGACTAAGAAAGATAGAGAGAGAGACAAATAAAGAGAGAGAGAGAGACTAAGACAGAGAGAGAGAGAGAGAGAGACTAAGAAAGAGAGAGAGGGAGACTAAGAAAGAGAGAGAGAGACTAAGAAAGAGAGAGAGAGAGAGACTAAGAAAGAGAGAGAGAGAGACTAAGAAAGAGAGAGAGAGAGACTAAGAAAGAGAGGGAGAGACTAAGAAAGAGAGAGAGAGAGATTAAGAAAGAGAGAGAGACTAAGAAAGAGAGAGAGAGACTAAGAAAGAGAGAGAGAGAGAGAGACTAAGAAAGAGAGAGAGAGACTAAGAAAGAGAGAGAGAGAATAAGAAAGAGCTAGAGAGAGAGAGAGAGAGACTAAGAAAGAGAGAGAGAGAGAGAGACTAAGAAAGAGAGAGAGACTAAGAGAGAGAGAGCCTAAGAAAGAGAGAGAGAGAGACTAAGAAAAAGAGAGAGAGAGAGACTAAGAAAGAGAGACAGGGAGAGAGACTAAGAGAGAGAGACTAAGAGAGAGACAGAGAGAGAGAGAGAGAGACAGACAGAGACAGAGAGAGAGACAGAGAGAGAGAGAGACAGAGAGAGAGAGACAGAGACAGACAGTCAGATACACGGATAGACGGATAGACAGATAGACAAACAGACAGAGCAACTGACAACAGACAGACAGACAGAGAGATACGCTTTGGTAATTATGGGTGTAGCAGAACCCGCGCCGTCGGCAGAGGGATAGTTACAATCACTACTACTCTTTAAAAGTATGGGTTTGTGTGAACCCGCGCCATCGGTAGTGTTTATGTAAATTATCATAATCAATTAATTTTAATGTTTTGTCATGTACACACTAAAAATTTGCAGACAGAGAGCAAATTAGGTGTGTGAGAGATACTTAAAATTTCAAAACGATACCTTTAATGGTTCCAGAGTTACAATGTCTCTGGGTACAGGTGAACCCAGGAAGCACGGCAAAGGTTAAGTCATTTTGGGGGTATCTCCAAAAAAGGGTCATAACTCCGTGAAAAATAAATTTGAAGGTCTGAAATTCTCACATCACGTTCTAAATATAACAGTCTGTCAAATAAAATCCAAAACTCAAAATCGATAAATTTGTCAACAAGGTCCCTTTTCGCAGAAATGGCCACATATGATTGTACAGCGCTTGATACATGCGCTTTATAAATATTATGCATTATTATTTTTACTATTATTTGTATAAATATTGTATAGGAGCTTACTTTTTCTTAGAAATGGTCAACTCGAGAAAGGTACGTAATATAAATACTGTTCAAAATACTGCTTCCAAATATGAGTGAAACGTGAGCTCGATATTTTGTTTGCTTGTTTGTTTGCTTACCGCCCAGTCTACCAAGAAGGGTACCTCCAGGGCGGTGCTGCTTTGACATTTAACGTGCGCCACACACAAAACAGAAGTCGCAGCACAGGCTTCATGTCTCACCCAGTCACATTATTCTGACACCGGACCAACCAGTTGTGCTCGATATGACGTCATTGTCTTCCTGGAATATACACAAAGGAACTCACTTTTTTTAAAAATTAGAAATGGTCAACTCGAGAAAGATATGCAATATAAAAGCAATACTGTTCAAAATACTGCTTCCAAATATGAGTGAAACGTGAGCTCTGATGTGCATCTCGTGCTCCATATGACGCCATTGTCCTAAAATATACACCAAGGAGCTCATTTTTTATTTTTTTTTTATTTTTTAGAAATGGTCAACTAGAGAAAGGTACGTATGACGGGCGCAGTGGCGTGGTGGTAAGTCGGCCTCCTAATCGGGAGGTCGTGAGTTCGAATCCCGGTCGCTGCCACCTGGTGGGTTAAGAGTGGAGATTTTCCCGATCTCCCAGGTCAACTTGTGCAGACCTGCTAGTGACTTAACCTGCTTCGTGTGTACACGCAAGCACAAAACCAAGTGCGCACGGAAAAGATCCTGTAATCCATGTCGGAGTTCGGTGGGTTATGAAAACACGAAAATACCCAGCATGCCTACTCAACGAAAGCGGAGTGAGCTGACTATGCTCTCAGAGAATAGTTTGGGGAACCAATCAATCAATCAATCAATCAATCAATCAATCAATCAATCAATCAATCAATATTTTTTAATTTAAAAAAAACCCTATGGGCAAACGAGCTCACGCGTAACCAGAAAAACTCTGGAACGCTGAAGAAGAAGAAGAAGAAGAAGAAGGTACGTATGATAAGAATATTGTTCAAAATACTGTTTCCAAATATGAGTGAAACGTGAGCTATGGTGCTTATATTGTACTCGATATGACGTCATTTCTTCCTAGAATATGCACAAAGTAGCTCACTTAAAACAAAAAGAAAGACATGGTCAACTCGAGAAAGGTACGTATAATAAGAATACTGTTCAAAATACTATACCAAAGGACTTTTTCAAGACGAATCTATATTATAATACGCGTGGCCTTTTTCGCCGTGTGGACGTATCTCCTACCAAACCCCGTCGATTTGGCCCCTGTCCCTCGGTTTTCCCGTAGGAACGGATCGCGATGAACAAGATAGGCTGGGTTAGATTAACGAGTTCGAAAGCAAAATGGCTTTTTGAGGCCTTTTGGCGTGAAATTTTGTAGCAGACGAAATATCCCAGCTATCCCATTGGCCGAAAGCGAACGGTCTGACTAAAGACTACGCGACCGCACCCCAGACGAACCTAGCCGTGTGTTTTATTTCTCTGACTTAAAACTCGGTACAAAGTATGATAATGTTGTGAAGATACTGGATATATAAAAAAAAATATTACACGTACATGCTTTAGTTTGAGGTCCCGCAAGGTAGTGCAAGGTCGCGTGCGGTCGCACAGTCTTTAGTCAGACCCAAAGCGAACTTGCTCCTCCCCTACCCAGCTTTGAATCGGGGAAGCTGTCAAATCTGCTGTTAGTGTTGCATCGACTGCTGGATCTCTACAGGTAAATCCCATTTATCAGTCTGTAAAACTTTCTTAAAGTGTTCCTAACCTTGCTGTATTCTGCCACAGGGGTTATACTATAGAGATTATGATAGAGAATTTGCAACATTATTCGCCACGTTTCTGAGTCTCCCCCCGCCATTTTTACACGCCACGGCTGAACTGCAGGACCCCGGACACAATCGTGGATAATTTTGAACACGTGCGTGCTCTCAGCGCGCAGCGCTGAATCGATTTTGGTTTTTCTGTACATCCATTCCCAGTAACTCTTCCTTATCTTCTCCAGTGTTTTGCGCGTTTATCTCCCTTCCTTCGTACGGTGCGCCGGCGAAGCTTATCTTCTCCAGTGTTTTGCGCATTTATCTCGCTTCCTTCGTACGGTGCGCCGGCGAAGCCGGCGTACACCCGGCAAAACCGGGTCCCCAGCGAAGCCGGGTATTCGGCTCTACTTCTTCCCGGCGAAGCGGGTATTCATCTAGTTATATATATTTTAGACGTTTTAGATTTCCATTTTGTAAAAATCTATGACCCATGGTATAGGCCATACATGAGGGGGGAGGGAGGGCGTTGCTATTACCTGAAAACAGCACACACACGTGCCATTGGACGTACCTTTATTGGGTGTGTGTTTGTGTGTGTGTGTGTGTACATGACTTTTATGGATGCGTGCACTCGATTGTGTGTGTGTGTGTGTGTGTGTGTGTGTGTGTGTGTGTGTGTGTGTGTGTGTGTGTGTGTGTGTGTGTTTGGACCATGTATATTTTCTGTTGTCATTTAGTTACAATATGCGTTTGAATCATTATATATTTTAGACGTTTTAGATTTCCATTTCGTATGGCTTTTACCTTTAATGCTTCCAACTTTCAAAAGGCTGCAAGACTGGGAAGAGATGCGGTGCTCAACAAACTGACATTTATTATTTTGA
>NW_027126697.1:0-19072 GCF_037325665.1 Littorina saxatilis | reverse complement strand
AGACCACCTGGTATGGGACCGCGTTCTGCCGTGATAAAGCTTGCGTGACACGTGGAATGTGCTAGAAGTTTGACACGTGGTTCGTGCTGCTGCCTAAAACTACGCTCTGACGATGTCAGGAGTTTGGGAGCACATATTCACTACCCGCGCTGCCACCATGTGATCTTATTGTTTACTGTTCATGTTGTTTTATGTGTGTCTTTCACTCACGCTCACTGCAGACTCAGGAGAAGTAAGTCAGTTTCAACATTGTATTGAGGTATCCATCTTGCAGAAAGTACAGCCATAAGGGAAGGGAAGATACTCTCACTCTCAGTTAGCACAATATAACAGTATCCGCTATAGCTCAGAGGTACTGGGTTCCTGGTGTTTCAAAGGTACCATGGATATCATTACAATGCGGTTAATGCGCATGCGCCAATCTTGGACTTAAAATGCGACCCTTTGACCGAACGAACCATGGGTTAGGGTTAGGTTGTTCACCGTGAACCTGATTAATCTCCCCATGTTAGCGCATTGTTCAGGCAAAGTTTTCAGTTCGTGACACAGGCAGTATAATTCCTCGAC
Source organism: Littorina saxatilis (assembly GCF_037325665.1). Taxonomy (NCBI): domain Eukaryota; kingdom Metazoa; phylum Mollusca; class Gastropoda; order Littorinimorpha; family Littorinidae; genus Littorina; species Littorina saxatilis. The sequence continues at coordinate 18,505 of NW_027126697.1, read as the reverse complement.
TTCGAAATACATCCCAGTGTAAGTTCTTGTTTTTTAGTCTGTATGGAAACTAACTGACGATTACATCAGTACTGATGGTGCGCGTGATAACACAAATATAGTGCGTCCGGGACCCGCTCTTTTCAAAGTCAGTGTATCACTGGACTCCTCCGAGATTTTCTTCACTACCCGTCATAAAATAAAAGTAGGCAGATATATTTAGCTGTAGATCATGTCTTTGTAATGCGGCCAGATATGTTAAAGCCCACAGTATATTGCCAGAAAGGTCATTCAACCCCCCAACCTTATGAATTGTTGTTGCTTGTTTGTTTAACGCCCAGCCGACCACGAAGGGCCATATCAGGGCGGTGCTGCTTTGACATATAACGTGCGCCACACACAAGACAGAAGTCGCAGCACAGGCTTCATGTCTCACCCAGTCACATTATTCTGACACCGGACCAACCAGTCCTAGCACTAACCCCATAATGCCAGACGCCAAGCGGAGCAGCCACTAGATTGCCAACTGATTTTAAAGTCTTATGTATGACCCGGATGGGGTTCGAACCCACGACCTCCCGATCACGGGGCGGACGCCTTACCACCTTATGAATTAAAGCGTTTAATTTTTCATGAAGAAGTATGTATGAAGTGAGCCGGAGTAGTTCACAGTGACGGGTAGTGTTTTCGGCTTCTAGTGCGTATAGGACGCAAGGAAGCGCAGTTTGGGAAGCCTGTGCTTCGGAAATATCGAACTTGTGAATGCCCAGGGACTCTAGCAGCCAGGTATATATTTAGGTTTGTTGTCCACGAGTCCGTGTTAATGTGTTGTTGTTGTTCTTCTTGTTGTTGTTGTCGTTGTTGTTGTTGTGTTGTTGTTGTTGTCGTCGTTGTTGTGTTGTTGTTGTCGTCGTCGTCGGTGTTGTTCTTGTTGTCGTCGTTGGTGTTGTTGTTGTCATTGTTGTTGTCGTTGTTGTCGTCGTCGTGGTTATGTTTTGTAAAGCGCCCTGAAAGTGCTAGCTAGCGCTATAAAAAAAATATATTAAAATAATAAAACAAGCGTGATACTATCATGATTCAAAGCAGTGAGTTTCGTTCACAGTCCCGCGGCCCTGTCCACCCAGCGACTCTCCTTCACCGCTCAGCTCCAGTCCAGGAATGAAACGTCCTTCGCCGAGATATCCGACCTCGAATCCTCCGTTGTGGACTCCGCCATCCTGTCGGGAGACCAGTAGTTCACCCAGTCCCCTAGATTGCCAAATGAGGTGTATGGCACGGACACGAAAGCTCGGCCGGCCAACAGCGTTGTAAAGGTCACGTCAACCAGTAGCCGTCGGACGCCGAAGGGCAGAGAAGGACCACTGTGTTATCCCTGTGAACGCTACAGGGCTGGTGTGCAAGACTCAGAACTCAGAAATGGTTTACCGTGAGGCCGTCGGCCGTACACAGATGAGGGGAGGGGGGGGGGGGGGAGATCGAAACGATCGCGATATGTACATGATGTGCAGGAGAAAGTTATTAACAGGGTGATGACCAGCTGCCGCGTTCACTTTATTCACAGAATTGAACATAATTTGAACACATTTTCTGTACCCAGTTTTGAACACTGTGTGACGTGGTAAATAGTTCTACTAGTGAAAGAGTTGTGAACACTGTGTGGCATGGTAAATAGTTCCACTAGTGAAAAAGTTGTGAACACTGTGTGGCATGGTAAATAGTTCCACTAGTGAAAGAGTTGTGAACACTGTGTGGCATGGTAAATAGTTCTACTAGTGAAAGAGTTGTGAACACTTTGTGGCATGGTAAATAGTTCCACTAGTGAAAGAGTTGTGAACACTGTGTGGCATGGTAAATAGTTCCACTAATGAAAGAGTTGTGAACACTGTGTGGCATGGTAAATAGTTCTACTAGTGAAAGAGTTGTGAACACTGTGTGGCATGGTAAATAGTTCCACAAGTGAAAGAGTTGTGAACACTGTGTGGCATGGTAAATAGTTCCACTAGTGAAAGAGTTGTGAACACTGTGTGGCATGGTAAATAGTTCTACTAGTGAAAGAATTGTGAACACTGTGTGGCATGGTAAATAGTTCCACTAGTGAAAAGAGTTGTGAACACTGTGTGGCATGGTAAATAGTTCCACTAGTGAAAGAGTTGTGAACACTGTGTGGCATGGTAAATAGTTCCACTAGTGAAAGAGTTGTGAACACTGTGTGGCATGGTAAATAGTTCTACTAGTGAAAGAGTTGTGAACACTGTGTGGCATGGTAAATAGTTCTACTAGTGAAAGAGTTGTGAACACTGTGTGGCATGGTAAATAGTTCTACTAGTGAAAGAGTTGTGAACACTGTGTGGCATGGTAAATAGTTCCACTAGTGAAAGAGTTGTGAACACTGTGTGGCATGGTAAATAGTTCTACTAGTGAAAGAGTTGTGAACACTGTGTGGCATGGTAAATAGTTCTACCAGTGAAAATGACAAAAATCACAATGGTCAAAAAACAAAATTTTGACTTTTTTGAATATATTTAGTTTTAATGTTACAAAACGTTGGCAGGGCTTATTTATAAAAAAAATGTATTAGCTTCATAATGTAGTAAAATCACAGAAAAGCGAAACAAATGCTGAAATAACTCAACATCGTTAAAATTTGAAAATTACGTGAAGACAAAATACGTTTTCCGAGTACTAATTTTATATCTTCATACCAAAAATACCTAGGTCTTCCACTAAGAAATCATATATTGTATATTCAAAAGCAGGCTTGAATTAAAATTAAAATTAAATCAACAAAAATATGGTTGCACTGACACGCATGTGTGTCTGAATATTTCCACCACCATTAAAACGTGTCATAACCTGTATCATTTTAAGACCCAACTGTGTGGAAAAAATCAAAAGCATCTTTGAAATTGAATAGCTGTTTATAAATTGAAAGTTACATTAAGACATTGAGTTATAACATTGCGACGTCAGGTGCTATATACAAAGACAACAACATTCACATGCTCATATTTATGTAGAATTTACAGCCTAGAATTAATACTCAGCAGGGCTCCCCACGGATACTTGTCCTAGATGGTCCCGGTGTAACACGACATTTTTACTCCACGAAAAATTTACTCCGGAGTAAATATTTCGTACGAAATTCTTACTCCGAGTACACTTTTCGTACGAGAAAAGAACTCCCCAAGGCACGAAAAAATTACTCCCTCCACGAAATTTTTACTCCCCATTTTTTTTACTTCCAGTAAAAAATCTCGTAGGCAATAATGGGATGCGGGCGAAGGGATAATGCCAATAAGTGATCTCGCGCACACGAATGTCGCGCTACCCTCCTTCCACCCCTTCCACCACCAAGACTAACAGGGGACAAGGGAGTAAAAATTTCGTACACCTGGCATGGGAAGTTAAATTGCTCGTGTTGGGGTGAAGTAATTTATTCGTTATTTATTCGTCAGGGGAGTAACATTTTTGTACGAAATGTTTACTCGGAACTCACCTGTCTTGGGGAGTAATTTTCTCGTGCAATGGGGGAGTGCTTTTTTCGTAAAGGGAGTAACTTTTTCGTACGAAATGTTTACTCCGGAGTAAAAATCTCGTGGGAGTAATTTTCTCGTGTTACACCGGGACCCCCACTTTTAATGTTTACAGGGTCATTAATGGACCCCCTACGTGGAGTTTTAGAGAGTCCAAAAAGAGCCTATGGTCCCGAAACTACCCGTGGTCACATAAAGCATTGTTATCGCGAACATTGTGATCAAAGGGTCTTTTTTCATCAGGATATTCGAAGAGTACACTTCAACCTAACCTTGTTAAATGGAACACACACGTACACAGCGTTTTGCATATCGTTCCGGTGTAACACGAGAAAATTACTCCCACGAGATTTGTACTCCGGAGTAAACATTTCGTACGAAAAATGTACTCCCTTTACGAAAAAAGCACTCCCCCATTACACGAATAAATAACGAATAAATTACTTAAATTCACCCCAACACGAGCAATTTAAAGGCACAGTAAGCCCCCAGTAAACCATCACAGATACTGTCAGGCTTTTACACACAGTACAAACACCCTTTCATTTAAACACTCACCGCTTGAGAACATCCTAGGTGCCCTCCGTAAAGAGCGAATTTTCAAAGAATTTATTTTTGCGTGGTTTATCTTACCCCTGAGCCATCGTGAACCCGTGTGATCCAGTTTCCCTTTTTCACAATGTAGTCGTCAGTTAGTAAATTGAATGCGACTCGATGTGACCTTATCTGCAATAGCACGTTATTGTGTACCTCTCATCATGGTCATGGCAACAGCCATATTAATATCATATGATGTATAATATTATATTTCAGCATATGTGAATTACATGTCATCATACCAAACTGTCATACATTTTTATTCCTACATTATTCTGATTGATCACAACCAAACCTACTATCATTGGACACACCCAAATGCAAGCGCCTGTTCTTGACAACTTGCCATTGATCTAAAAATATATTTTTAGATCAGTGCAACTTGCTTGGATCTCTTGTTTGGTCTGTAGGTAAAATATACAATGTATTTTCTGATTTGTGCACAAGAGCTTTTCTTTTCTTTTTCTTTTTTTAACATAACAATGTTTAATGTCACTGTATGTTTGAAAGACCATGGTCACATTTGTAAAACAAATGTTAAATTAGAAAATAAATAACATTTTGGGTCATGATTTTTTCCTACACCTGTGCTGAAAATAAGACATAAAAATGTTGGTATATAAGTCACTCAAATGCAGTATAGAATGAATGGTTTGAGTTTGTTGCGGTTGACCTTGCACAGTTCGACCTATGATGTTTTTGTTGAACAATTTTGCCGTCACGCCCTCCCACAGGGTGACAACTTCCTGTGTTACAAAAACTCAGTGATGACCAATTTTGCCTTCACCCCTCCCATAGGGTGACGGATTTCACAACTTTCTACTGATGAACAATGTTGCCTTCACCCCTCCCATAGGGTGACGGATGTCACAACTTCCTGTGTACACAAACTGATGACGTATTTCACAACAAAATGGCGCTGCCCATGGTCAACATCGAAACTAACCTCCTGGCCCCCATAACAAAAGTAAATGACGTCAAAGTTTCTTTTGTTTTGCGTGTAACTTTGTCATGACGTCTTTTTGTCACAGTATGCGCGAAAAATGTTTCGCTTCCGGTGTCATTTTACTTTAGACTGAAAAGCAACTCAAAAGAAGTAGCTGAGTCTGTGTCTTGAAACAGCTGAAACACTCTTTTGGGTTGCCGTTTCAATGTTAACCAAAAGGTTAAAGAAAAAAAACAATGTTCAGTTGCGAAATGACAGCGGACTGAGCATTTATTCCGGTTGATGAAGGTACGATTGAAGCTTCAATACACCAGTTAACAGTTTCGGCGTTTACATGGAACGAAGAAGGAAAGCGGAAGAGGAAGACGTACACACATACTCGCAAAAAACGATCTGCGCACGCGTTCAAATCAACGGGGGGGAAAAAAAGGAAAATCGCGTGTTTGTGTGCCCGATGTAATCCTTAGAACCTTTACACTCTTTCTTCGAACACTCAAAAGCAACTTCAGGGCTGGAAGACTATAAAATTTCACTTTCTGCCGACTGAATCTACGCTTTCTCAAATCAACAGGAACAGGAAGAAGAAGAAAAAACTCTCGAAAAAACGATCTGCGGATGCGCATTTTCTCAAACACAGGAAAACGGAAGAGGAAGAAGAAACAAAAGTGCTCGTAGAAAAAGATGTGCGCATGTGCGAATCTAAAATGGCCGCGGAACTGTTAATCGGTGTATTCACTCCGTCAACCAACAAGACTAGATTTGTAGCAGACGACAAACAAAGTATGCGTTTTTCCTGTCTTGTGATGACGATCATGCCGTTATAAATTATCTGTACGTTGTGAAGACATTTCAAAACAAAATTTAGCTTTGATGCGTCACGGGATATATATACGTTTTCATCCATGGAATACACCACTAAACAGTTCCGCGGCCATTGCGACAGTGCGCATGCGTAGCATTTTTTCGAGTAAACAACGCGTCGTGCTAGCTTCTCAGCAACTTGAAACATGTGCGATTTGAGCGAGATTTCCATCCAGAAGGTGCGACTGTGGAGCACTGAAGCATCGAAAACCTTGTCGTGTGTACGGAAAACGAGTGTGGAAGGTGCACACGAGGAACTTGTAGCTAGGTAAGTTTTATTTCTTTCGTTATTTACTCTTTGCAATGATGCGATGTGTTGTTCATTCCCAAGACCGGTTTTCCGCCCTGTAAGTTGTAACACTAACAGTAACTTAGTAAGTGCTCTCTCTTCAGATACGCTTAACTTTTCAGTTGATTAAAGTCAAAAACTTGAATAAGTGCCGTTGATCTGTCCACGGAATCTAACTTACTATGAAGCATAACTATATTCCGATTCGTGATGCATAGGCTACATGTTGCGATAGTGTATGCAAAAGTTTTCCATGGGCAAGATAAGAAACAACAAACATGCATACTAAGTTGCCACTGCCAGTTTGTATATAGCTGCTAAGCTTACCTCAGGCTGAGTCAGTGAGTAAGTATTTTGTACGTTTACATACAAAATGGTGATGAGGGGGAAAAAGAATGCCTTCCACAGGTGCGAAAAACTGTGATTTGATCTCAAGGCCTTTTTGTTTTAGAGCTTTTCCTGCTTTGGAACTTGGGAGATGGGATTCCTGTCGACCGTGAAGCAGAAAATGCAGAGAGGGTGCTTCTTCGGGAGTACAAGCAGAAGTGTATGTGAAATGGGTGCTTTATCCTGATCCATTCATCATCACAACTGGATTGAAAGGCAGCAAGATGGGCGATTCCTGTGGCCAAGCGTCTTCATCGCCGGCTGCCTGTGAGTGTGAGCTCGACCTCATGCATCGCCTCGTCAACGAGTTTTAAGGAGGAAAGGCTTACAGGTAGGAAACCTCTCTACTTTTTTAAATGTCATATTTGCACTTTACTTTTGAAAAAGAGAATGGTTCAAGTTGAATTGCAAGATGGCAGTGCAGCCTAACAACATTTTGGTTTCAGTGAACAGGGAATGTGTCAAAATCTGAAAAACCAGCATACTAGTATTAATACACACTAAAATTATGCCTGTCGCTGTCATATACATATAATTTTTGAAAAGTGCAGTGATACTGATAGTGATACAGTTAATCAGCAATGACTGAACAGACTTTCTAAATTCAGGGATGATCAAATCATCTGACTAATGGCCAGAGGCGAGTACAAAAAATCCGCTGTGCTAGTTAAAACCGCTTGGCAACTCGCCTGGTTGGCTAGTGAAAATTCTCGTCAAATGCAACACTTCTGGTTGTATACTCTAGTTTCAAAACGTTATATAAACAATGCAGTTATATAGCAACTGTGGTTTGTACCCGGCAAGCAATTCTTTTTGGTGGACTGGACTTTCTTGAAATGACTCACCTGTCTGGCAAGTTAAGATTTTGAGATCTGGCCATCCCTGCAACTGTCTTAATTTTGCAATGCTCTTCATGCAAGTTGCACTCAAATTTGTGAGCAATTTGTTATGTACAACTTGGTAAATTGTCCTAAATGATGCTTTAGTAAAAGTTGTTGTCTCCTTTCTCTTTCTCATATTGATTATTTTCTTTTTTTCTCCCTTTTGGCAGTGTTTTGACCATATGCAACAGGCTGCAAGTCATTTTGGAGGAGGAAGCCCCTGATTGCATCTTTGTCAAAACCAGAAAGAGACTTCTACCTGTCTCCAAGAGTCAGCCATCACAACCACCTGTTACCCAGAGCCAGCCATCACAACCTCCTGTTCCCAAAGTAATCCAATTGCCCGTTTTGATACAGGCAGCAACAGGATGCACTTAGGAGGAGGAACTAGTAGAAGTAGGGAAAGCGGTATTAACAAAACAGCTTTTTCCTCTTAATTATGAAACCACACAGATAAACAAGGAGAGCAACCCTTCCACAAAGTAAACAATCCTGAGACTCTAATAATTTCAACAATTTGTCAACTCATGTAAAAGCTTTGCCAGATCCAGGCATTAAGCTCTACTCGTTACACATGTAATGGGCAGAGCAACATTGTTGAACAGCTGCTTCATTTCTGTAAGTTTTCAGCCTGAAAGGTAGTAGGGTGGGTCGCATCTAAAATATGAATGTTTGTCTTGTCAAAACCTATGTAAATTTTCCTACATTTTAAGACTCCCTCTTTTTCTGTAGTGGATTTTTTTTTTTATCAGATTATTGTTTGGAGTTCTGAAAAGGAAGGCTCCTGTGTACACCATTATATATGACTTTTACTGTACTACATTTGTGTTTTTGGTATATATATATATATAAATATATAAAACTAGATATCTTTCTTCCCAATATGTTCATTGCCAAGTGGATGAAGTCATCAGATTTGATCTGCTGCTAGTGATAACGTTTATCAACATAAGTAAAGTTTTTTGAGCTGACTGTATTGTGTGCATTTTGTTTGCAAGTGCTGATATGTTTGACTTTGTGCTGTAATGCTTTGTCTTGTCTCTCATTCTCCCTTTCAAAGTACGAGAACTCAGATTTTGTTCTGACACACTCATTGCATCATACAAACATCAATAAAGACACACACAGAAAGTGAGCCAAACAAACATTTTTCCTCAGAACATGTTATGGTATGCACAGGGGACATGAAAATTATGGAGAGAAGACTGTGCGCAGGAAGAAGAGAGAAACATTCAAACAAATGAAAACAAACCAGTAGGTTGCTCTTGGCCACTCTGGTGACATGTAGATGTACTTTATTCTGCCTATATTAGCGAAACCGATAGGCTAGATCCTGAAGGTCTAATCCTCGTCTCTGTTGCATAAACAACATCTCATCTATACTATAACGTTTAGGGTCAATACTCATTGGTTGATCGCTAAAAATTCTTGTCTTTTTAGAATTTTTGACTTTTTCCTGCCATCTTCTTGTTGCAAAGGGTGACACTAAAACCATGAATTAATTGTAAGAGACTGGTCGTGGCTATACCAGTGCAATATGATATGTTCTGCGAGAAATCAGATTTCTGAATAACCATGGATTTTTCCTGTCTGCGTTCTTTTTCTTAGCCATGTTTGCAATCTGTAGTTTGAACATCAGTCTATTGTTCTCCTTAGTCAGCTTAATCATTGCAATAAGATTGTGCATAACGGGTGTGCATTAAGTTGGCATCTGCTTATACAAAAAAAAAACCAACTATCAACAAATAAGCAAAAACAAGAGCACCCAGAAATGTTTCTGTTGCGAATGGGTCTTGTTCAGGGCTAGAGTCACACTTTTCTGGCAATCAACTAACTGCACCATTCCTCTCCCTTGATGATCCTTGGGCCTGGCACGTCTCAAACTGGAATTCCAGATCTCGCATTGCCCATTTTCTTCTGCCTAGCCGGTGCTCTGGTCGGGGTATGTCTATCAGCACTCTTGCTGTCTGAAACATTGCCAAACAGGGTTCATTCTGTCAGTATTTATGGTAGTATTACATCTTCATGCAGGGTTCTCCACATATGTTGTCCGTTTGGGTTCAATGCCCCCAACTTCAACTTATAAAGGTGGTCATTTGGACCCACTGTAGTCATTTTCAGTGCAATACAGAACTCCCCCTGTGAATTCCCCGGTACACTTGTTTTTGTTCCTTTGGCTTCTATGGAGAGCTCTCCTAATGTTGATCAAATCGCACTCTGGAAACAAACCACCCACATAAAACTTAGCTTGGCTTCCCACATTCATAAGCCTCATATATTGATATTGATTGATATTCATTCTTGTTCAGATTTCAAAACACACGAACAGACGAAAAGTCAATTAAATCACTCAAGCTGTAAGGCACAGACACATCATAGTGATACTAGGAACAGCATGTGTGAACAAATACATTCAACACCTTCCCATCTTCTTTACTGCGTACACACACAAAATATAACAAGAAAGTTATTTAAAAAAAACTTACTCTGTGTTGAAATCCAGGGTATCCCAAGTTTTGTGTTGGGAAAGAGTTCTCTGCAGTTGGTGTGCCATCAAGAAAGTGTTGAGAACAAACCCTTGCAGGTGAAAAAAAAAGCTTGTGCTGGGTTCTTCTTGTGTGTTGGATGCGGATGCAAGCTGTTGAAAACAGACAGATGCATATCAGATTTAACAATTTATGGCTCTACAAAGCAATTTTTTATTGCTTTTTAATCACAGCCATGCTCTAACAACATGAAGTAAAACAAAACAAAAACAAGAAACGGAAACACACTGACACAGAAAGTGAGCCACATTTTTTGATCTCATGCACGGCAGATTCAAACAAGTATTTCATGCAGTGCCGGTGTGCAGCTTTTGTAACGTTCAAAGCTGTATAAATGCAGGTCTAGCTAAACGGTTTTGTAATCATGCTATGGAATTTGCAGAAAAAAACAATAAATTTCATGAATGTCAGGCAATAAAATAAGTTGATCAAGAACTGTTACAACTTACAGTGTTGCGCTTACCTGAACGGTGGTTGGCATGAACAGCACAGACTCGTGTGGAACCTGGTGAATCAGTCTTGCAAAGTTTAGCTTTCCATTTTGAAGACGGTAGCTTCCGTTGTCACAATCAATCATCGGGCAGTGACATGCCATTGTTAAAATCGATAATCGCTGAATTTACATCGACAAAACAACAAAATAAACACAAGTGTCTGACTCGTCAGTCGCAGAACATACGCAAAGCTGTGTTGCAGACGATTTGTTTCCTCGAAAAAATGACGCAGCCAATGAGAGGCGTCTGTGCGGTCACGTGATTTTCCTTCTTTGTTCCATGTAAACGTCGGAACTGTTTAGTGGTGTATTGGTATTTTGTCTCGGCAGGGTGAATGAATTCAGGATGTCTTTTCCGGCCAAAACTGGCCTTGCCAAGACTGAAACAAAATATAGTTCTACAACTTCCAGGCTTGCGTTAATTATTCTGCCCATGGTGAATTTCCCATGCTTTGTTTCCACATCCCATGACAAATTCTCCTTACTTTGGTCATGCCATATATACTTTACAGCTCCGTCCATCCATGGTTTTGCGTGATACCATGGATGGACGGAGCTGTAACTTATACATACCACAGTCGGAAGGCAAGGGCGGATCAATTCACTTTGGAGAGGGGGGTTACAAAATGACTGCGAAGATACAAGTTGACCGCGCCGAAGGCGCCTAAGCTTCTAGGGGGGTCCGGGGGCATGCTATCTGGTGCATCCTGAGCCAATAAATTACCTCTGAAACCTGTTGATGTATGTTTTTTGTTGATGTATGTTTGAACTTTTTTGGGGGGGTGGGGGGGTTACGTAACCCGTGTAACCCCCCCCCCCCAGATCCGCCCTTGGAAGGCACAGGGATTGTTTTACAAGATACATGTATGTAGATTTTGTTCTTCTAATCCTAGTGGATTTGAAGAAATGGTGAGTTGGAAATGCCCATTTTTTCGCTAAAAACGCGACTGTTTCCATGTCGCAAAGAAGGAGTGGTCCTACCTAACATTAGACATTAAAATTTAACATTTCACATAGGCCCTATAAAAAGTTTTCTCGTAAGAAATAACATAAAAGCATTAAAACCAATTCATAGACAACGACCACTTATAGTTATGTAGAGTAGAAGTTTTGTAGTTGCTGAATTGATAATGCACCTAGACAAATAATTAAGTCACTTACGAAATTATTCAAAGGACAAATTCTCACTCTGTGTGGGAAACACAGCCTGCACAGGAAGCAGCCTAGCCAGGCTGTTGGTTGACTCTCGTGTTAAAGCTGCAGTGCAGGTCACAGCATTTCTGAACCAACGATTTGTTGTGTGAGCGTTCTATAGTTCAAATCTAAACGCTCTGTGTGTGTGTGTGTGTGTGTGTGTGTGTGTGTGTGTGTGTGTGTGTGTGTGTGTGTGTGTGTGTGTGTGTGTGTGTTTGTTCATGAATGTTTGCATGTCTGAATGTCTGTTTGTCTGTTTGTCTGTCTGTCTGTCTGTCTGTATCTGTGTCTGCGTATGTGTCTGAGTGTTAAAAAAGAGACGGGAAGAATAATTGAAACAACAGCAACGATGTAGGGATGTTTTGTATGTGTCGTACAACACCACCAGGATAAACTCAGCCTACACGCACTGACGAACACTTACACGTGCTTTTCACATTCATAAAGAAACCCGTCAAACACGCGTGTGTGTGTGTGTGTGTGTGTGCGTGTGTGTGTGCGTGCGTGCGTTCGTGCGTGCGTGCGTGTGTGTATGTGTGTGCGTGCGTTCGTGTGTGCGTGCGTGTGTGTATGTGTGTGTGTGTGTGTATGTATTGTCATGTTGTCGCAGATTACGATATAAACAAAATGTAATTAACATTTCCCGTGGTCAAGTTGTGGGGTTGAAGGCTGTGTACGTGCGGTATACCAAACCGAACACACATGTATACAATCTGTTACTATTTGTTTACGTTATCAAACACAATGTCTTAAGGCTGGAGAACACTTTGGAGGCCCAATTTCAAAGTGATTAGGTAGTTTTAAAAGTTACTTTTTCTGTTAGTTCAATGTTTGCTTTATCAGGAAAATACAAAATATAAAGGGCTTAACGCGCAAAATTTTAAGATAACGACTGAAGTTTAAGCATAGGTATCAGATTTTTTCACGCAAACACTACTGAATAAGTTGCAACATTGTATTGTGAAAATGTAAACAAAATAACAATCAGATGATCACAAACTGAAGAAGAGAAATAGGGAAGCAAAATAGAACATTAAACGTAGTGATTTTACTTGTGAATTCGGAAAAAAATCCTTTTGTATCCATTTTGAAGCTCAATTTGAAGCATGGAACACCAACAAACATTGATTAAAAGTGTTAAAGTGATTACAGTGTTCAGAAATAGTGTTAGATACCAAGTTGAGTTATCCCTCTTTACCAATTTGTAAAAAAATACACCTCTTAACGCGCAAAATTTTGAACTGTGATGCTTTTACTACCCCACCCCCTTCCCATTTGTCAGAAAAGAGTGCATATTATCTTCCAAATAGAAAAGCAGGGTAGTCAGATGATCAAAAACTTAAGAAGAGAAAGAGGGAAGCAAAATAGAACATCCAACATAATGATTTAACTTGTGAATTATGAGAAAACTACCCATTTTTGAAGCTTAATTTGAAACTTGGAACACAGACAAACATATATTAAAAGTGTTAAAGTGATTACAGTGTTCAGAAATAGTGTTAGATACCAAGTTGAGTTATCCCTCTTTACCACTGTTAAAAGAAATACACCTCTTGTCGTGCAAAATCTTGAACTGTGATACTTTTACTTCCCCCACCCCCTACCCATTTTTTCAGAAAAGAGTGCATATTATCTACCAAATAGAAAAGCAGGGTAGTCAGATGATCAAAAACTTAAGAACAGAAATAGGGAAGCAAAATAGAACATCCAACATAGTGATTTAACAGGTGAATTCTGAAAAAAACCCACTTTTTTACTCATTTTATTAGCTGAATTTAAAGCTTGGAAGACAGAAGAAAAAAAATTTAAAGTGCTAAAGTGGTTCCAGTGTTCAGAAATAGTGTTTGATACCAAGTTGAGTTATCCCTCTTCATCACAGTTAAAAGAAACACACCTCTTGTCGCGCAAAATCTTGAACTGTGATGCTTTTACTACCCCCACCTCCTACCCATTTTTTAGAAAAGAGTGCATATTATCTTCCAAATAGAAAAGCAGGGTAGTCAGATGATCAAAAACTTAAAGAAGAGAAAGAGGGAAGCAAAATAGAACATCCAACATAATGATTTAACCTGTGAATTATGAGAAAACCATTATTTTTACCCATTTTTGAAGCTTAATTTGAAACTTGGAACACAGACAAACATAAATTAAAAGTGTTAAAGTGATTACAGTGTTCAGAAATAGTGTTAGATACGAAGTTGAGTTATCGATCTTTATCACTGTTAAAAGAAATACACCTCTTGTCGCGCAAAATCTTGAACTGTGATACTTTTACTTCCCCCACCCCCTACCCATTTTTTCAGAAAAGAGTGCATATTATCTACCAAATAGAAAAGCAGGGTAGTCAGATGATCAAAAACTGAAGAACAGAAATAGGGAAGCAAAATAGAACATCCAACATAGTGATTTAACTGGTGAATTCTGAAAAAAACCCACTTTTTTACTCATTTTATTAGATGAATTTTAAGCTTGGAAGACAGAGGAAAAAAAATGAAAGTGCTAAAGTGGTAACAGTGTTCAGAAATAGTGTTTGGTACCAAGTTGAGTTATCCCTCTTCATCACAGTTAAAAGAAACACACCTCTTGTCGAGCAAAATCTTGAACTGTGATGCTTTTACTACCCCCACCCCCTACCCATTTTTCAGAAAAGAGTGCATATTATCTTCCAAATAGAAAAGCAAGGTAGTCAGATGATCAAAAACTTCAGAACAGAAATAGGGAAGCAAAAAATAACATCCAACAGAGTGATTTAACTGGTGAATTCAGAAAAAAACACAATTTTTTACTCATTTTATATGCTGAATTTAAAGCTTGGAAGACAGAAAAAAAAATTAAAAGTGCTTCAGTAGTTACAGTGTTCAGAAATAGTGTTAGATACCAAGTTGAGTTATTCCTCTTCATCACAGTTGAAAGAAACACACCTCTTGTCGCGCAAAATCTTGAACTGTGATGCTTTTACTACCCCCACCCCCTACCCATTTTTCAGAAAAGAGTGCATATTATCTTCCAAATAGAAAAGCAAGGTAGTCAGATGATAAAAAAACTTCAGAACAGAAAGAGGGAAGCAAAAAACAACATCCAACAGAGTGATTTAACTGGTGAATTCAGAAAACACACACTGTTTTACTCATTTTATAAGCTGAAGCTTGGAAGACAGAACAAATAAATTAAAAGTGCTAAAGTGGTTACAGTGTTCAGAACTAGTGTTAGATACCAAGTTGAGTTATCCCTCTTCATCACAGTTAAAAGAAACACACCTCTTGTTGCACAAAATTTTATACTGTGATGCTTTTACTACCCCCACCCCCTACCCATTTTTCAGAAAAGAGTGCATATTATCTTCCAAATAGAAAAGCAAGGTAATCAGATGATCAAAAACTTAAGAAGATAAATAGGGAAGCAAAATAGAATATCCAAAATAGTGATTTAACTGTAGATTTCAGAAGAAAAAAAACCTTTTTTTTTAATCATTTTTGAAGTTGAATTAGAAGTTTGGAAGACAGAAAAAAAAGAAGAAAAAAAGTGCTAAAGTGGTCACAGTGTTCAGAAATAGTGTTAGATACCAAGTTGAGTTTTCACTCTTTATCACAGTTAAAAGAAACACACCTCTTGTCGCGCAAAATCTTGAACTGTGATCCTTTTACTACCCCCGCCCTCTACCCATTTGAACAGAAAAGAGTGCATAATTTGTATTCTCTTCCAATTAGAAAAATAAGTAAAAGCAACTGGACATTTTTAAAATACATCTTTTCTGTCAGTCGAAGGATTGCTTAGTGCATTAAAAACAAACAGACTAGGATTTAACGCACCCATTTTAAGAAAAAGTTAACATGATAATTGATATATCAGACTTTTTTATGCAATTACTACTGAAGATTCCAGACCAGGTAAAACAATCATTTTATATCCTTTGTCACATTTGTTTTTGTTTTTATAAATCTATCTATAGCGAGTCTTGTCTCTTTGTGTCATTTAGTTATTTTCAAGAATTCTATCCTGGCAACAACAACAACAAAAACACCTACCTACCTAGATCTACCCTATTTTTTTTTAGCCATGTTAATAGAAACAGACAATTTATTTGTTTTGGCCAAAAGATCTTGAAACATTTGTTTTAATAGAGAAATAACAAGTACAGCCATTAGCTGTGTCACTCGAATTTCTTTGTCAGGCTGAAACTTAGCTGTTGCGTTGGTGTCTGCTGTGTGTATCTGGGTCCAAAGCAACTTTCACATTCTCATCTACACACTCACGTTACACAAGTATATATACAATTCCACCCACAGAGGCGTTCGGGGATGGGGGTCTCGCACTCGGGCGAATCACACCACAAAATACAAAGTATAACGTACACAGATTTTACTATTGAACCAAAAAGCAAATTAAATCATGAATAAATCAATCAAGCAAAACTTCCACACAATGACACACTCACTCTCGGTTCACACTGCGCTCTGGACGTGCACACTTGGCAGCACGTATACCGTTCCGGCACCGTTTGTCTTCCTGCAAGTCCAGCATAGGCACACGATTGTCCAAGAATCACAATAATCCTCGTGAATGTCACAGCAGGCATAGTAGAAAAGTCCAAAAGGGTGCGTTGATGGTGGTAATCCGGTGTACACACACACACACACACACACACACACACACACACACACACTCCGGTTTGGTAAGTTACCTGATAAATAATGTAGCCTGTGGATTTAACGGGGAGACTGGTCAGACAGGAAGAGCAATACTTTCACATTTCCGATGTTCAGCGATAAACTTGTTTTCTTCGAGAGTTCGATCTTCGTGCGATTCTGGCGGGTTGTCACCAATAACGTAAAAAAAAAAACCCAGGATATCATCATGATGCCTCTACAAAAACCAGGTCTAGGAACTCTTCATCTAAAGTCAGTCAGTATTAGCCCCTCAACACAATCCTCATCTTGTCCCATAGTGATTTCTGCCGCCAAAGAACATGTGGTTCTTAACTCACAAGACGGATTTGTCGTCTTCCATTGCGAAATTCAGATCTACCCCAACTACGTGCATTGATCTGAGCAATAAAATGTAGATGCGATAATCTGCAAACATCTCTTCAACACAATCTGCATCTTGTCCCATCGTGATTTCTGTCGGCAAAGAACATGTGGTTCTCAACTCACAAGACCGATTTGTCATCTTTCAGAAATTCAGATCTGCCCCAAGTACGTGCAATAAAATGTAGAAGCGATAATCTGAAAAAAAATCTTTTCGCGTGAACGCTGCCACGTTGTCATCAGTCCGATGTCTTTTATCCAGAGCAGGGATGAACACACTTTTTCATCAGTAGTTTGTTATGTTTATCCGCAGACTGCTTTCCATTACTTGTCGTCTGTTTTAGCTTGACTCGTGGGGTTCTTCAGCCAGGCAAAAAGTGCTTGTTTACTGACACGTTCTCACGTACGACATGTCGTAAATGCAAGTTCTAACGATTGTTTTTTATTGCACTGATAGAGAATGTCGATATTTGTAAACGTCTGCCATTTCCTAATGTTTATTTCATTATTTTGCATACGGATATGGCTAGTAAGTGGATAATCTGTTACGACACGAAACGCGTTCTAAATCCGGGAAGGGAGGCTACTCCAACGAAGAAGGGAGGCTACTCCAACGTACTTTCCAAAGTGTGCTCCAGCCTTAACGTAAGGTACCCAAGATTGAAAGCATTCTCCCCCTTGCCCAGACTTCTATGAAGGCGTTTGGCGTAATTAGTTCACGTGAGGAACCTGATGTGAGCCTGGTCAAGGGTTCGGGTTAGCGTTAGGGTTAGGTCCACGCTTTCCTGATCCGACAATAATGAAAAATAATTTGTAAAATAATTGCAGTTTTTGACTCCTTGCAAGAAGGTCAATTACACTTGGTATAATTCTAAATGGATATGTTGCCGAGGCATGACTTAAAGCACTGGGAGCTGCTTGCAGTGTCAAGGACAGTCACTTTTAAAGCTGAAGGTTGGTCTTATAATGTGCATAATCCCGAAAACACTAGTTCATATGCTCGCAAATATGTGATTCCTAAAGTTGCAACATATCGCAGATGTCTGGCTGTGTACTAGCCGTATAAACATGGGCAGTCAAGTCTGTTTTAGTTTTGTACCTAAGTGTATGTTGTTGTTTTTAAATATTCGACAGCTTTAACTTTCAGTTTTATTCGTTATTCTCTCTGTTTGAAGAAAAGGAATGATGCGATTTGTTTTACCCCAGGCATGTAACGACGTTCGACACTGAATAACGCGATGTAGAATAGCGTACTGATGAAATGTGTTCTTTCTCGCTCTCTGTCTCTCTCTCTCTGTCTCTCTCTCTGTCTCTCTCTCTCTATCTGTGTCTGTCTCTGTCTCTCACTCTCTGTCTCACTCTCTCTGTCTCTCTATCTCTCTCTCTCATCCACGCTCTCTCTCTCTCTATCTGTGTCTCTCTCTGTCTCTGTCTCTCACTCTCTGTCTCACTCTCTCTGTCTCTCTCTATCTCTCTCTCTCTCTCATCCACGCTCTCTCTCCCTCTCTCTCTCTATCTGTGTCTGTCTCTGTCTCTCACTCTCTGTCTCACTCTCTCTGTCTCTCTCTCTCTCTCTCTCTCTCTCTCTCTCTCTCTCTCTCTCTCTCTCTCTCTCTCTCTCTCTCTCTCTCTCTTCAGAATGTAAAGAAGCTTTACATTATACAGCAAACAAACACAACACACTACAGCAAACAAACACAACACACACACACACACACACACATACACACATACATACACACACACACACACACACACACACACACCACACA